>NC_137905.1:53828123-53986671 GCF_963455335.1 Martes martes | reverse complement strand
AGCATTTTTGTTTTTCTATTTCTAAATGTTCTGTCAGGTGTAGATTACAATCCTGCTCAAGTATACTTGATTATAGACTGATGGATATTGCCTTAAAGATTATTGAAGGTATAAATCAGACCTTTGGAAAATTGAGTTAATATCCACATATGTTTCTCTAAAATCTATATATGCTAAAGATAAATTCTACAGTAAGAATTTATGAGATAAAGGCATTTTGGATAAAAAAGCTTAATATTATTAAATTTGTAAGGTTTCACATTCTGTATACATGTGGTGTTTCATAAGTTTTAAGCACTGCTTATAGCTTCTAATGTTTATAATATTTGAATTACTTAACATTTACTAAGGCTTGAGTATCATTACTTGTAAAATTCTTAAGTTTTCATTCCAAAATTAATATTGTGATGATCTCACAAGGATTGAATTTTGGGTAAAAATGTTTCCACATATATTTTAAGATTTCTCTGAGATATTTATTTATGGATGTTTAATAATGTTTGATTTGGTTAAATACAGTGCTCCACTATTATAACTTTAAGATCTCCCCAGTATGAATCTCTGATTATTGAAGATTCATCCTGTCTAAAGACTTTCCAAGTTCATTACTTTTGCAGTTTCTTTGTAATACATAGAACTATATTTTGTTATCAACAAAGAAGGGACCAAAACTTTCCTACCTTTATGCAAATGTTGGTTTTGACACTAGGCAGGATTCTTTCAGGTTGTGACACTAAGATGCCATTTGGATAGACTTCTTTGCTTGATTACATTTACAGTGTGTATCCTGTTTTAAATCTCTGCACATAACCTAGATATTAATGAAAGAGAATCCAATCCTATTACCAAATCATTCCATGCATTTATTTCCTGCACATTAAAAAAAAATACAGTGCTGGGGATAGATGAGGACCTTCAGGAGGTAACTATGTCGATTACGCTGTATCATGTAATATTGCCTACTAGCCATGTTGCATGAAAGGGGTTTCACACATGGACTCCCATGATCACAAGCAAGTAAGTGACTTGTAGAACTTTCATTAAACTCTCAACAGTTGGGGAGAAGGCAATTATATCTGAAAGTCATGGATCCATTTTGTTTATGGGGAATTTTGCTGCCTGTGAAATTTGTATTAACCTGCCTTGCAAAGCTTTCCATCATGTTACGTTCCGTATGAATTAATTCTCTCTCCCATGACAACCCCAGGCTGTACAGCAGTTGTGGAATTACATCAGCCATGTGAGGAAAAGGGATACAGGAAAAATTAGTCAGGTTTGTCTAAGAAATAGCAGGTACCATGTTACCTTCTGCCCCCCACCCCACCCCAGGCAAACCCTCCGGAAAGGACAAACACCTACAATATTAAGAATCAGTGCTGCAAGCACAGTTAACTCTATTCCTTACAAATCTAGGGGTAGACACTACTACTTCCATTCTAAGGAGGACTATGAAGCACCGTTTTGAGTGATTTCAGTAACTTTGCATCCTGTTTAGCAGCAGACTGGGGACTTAAACCTACTGGGGGTGGTAAAAAATCGTATCGTGATCAACACAATATACAGGAAAAGGTGGCTGATGATGCTCTCCCATAATCTAGATCTACATTTAGCTGGTATGCTATTTATAATTCTGTCTGTGACCAGGTTCCATTTATGTGTAAAGATTTATTCTATATGGCAATACCAATTATGCATAAATCATCTGAGTTTTTTTTTTTTTAAAGACTTATTTAGAGGAAAAAAGAGACTGCAGTGGGGAGAAGCAGAGGGAGAAGAAAGCCTTAAGCTGACTCCACACTGAGTGCAGAGCCAGATGCAGGGCTTGATCTCATAACCCTGAGACCATGACCTGAGCTGAAACCAAGGGTCAGATGCTTAACTGACTGCCCCACCCAGGCACCCCAGCTTCTGAGATCTTAATAAACTGCAGATACGCTGATTGCCACAAAGTACAATAGGTACCTGCCCCATAACCAAGTTGGACTTAATAACTGCAAGATTTGCTTGATATTAGTACCGTAACAGAGAGTCCTTTCTTTTTATTCCAGGAACAAGACAGAGTGGCACCTGTCACTACAGCACTGAACAATTTTATGATGCCCCAAAGTATGGTAGATAAAATTCAGTATGATAGCAAGGCAGCAGGATACAAGGTTAACGATCACAAGTTAACTGCCTTCCTAGGTACCAGAAATAAATAAGCAAAGTAAAAATTAAAGACAAAATACCATTTACATTAGGACCAAAACTAAAGGAACCATCACAGACACTTGTGGCAATTCATGAAAGGTCTGTAATGAAGACATATCGTTAACAGATTTTCAATCACAAGTCCAAAGTCCATAATCAAATAATTTCATCAAGAAACAGAAAATTAAAAGATCATATAGACTGAACAACCTGAAACAGATTATTCCACAGATATCCCTGCTCCTTTGACACCCTTCATCTCATGAATTTTAAAACATTTTGACTTTTAATTTTCCTGCAGAGTGTAACACTTGATTTAATTAATCTTCAAAAATTAGACTTAGTTGATACTACTAGAAGTCTCTGATTGTACATTGCAGGTTAACATTGCTTAAGCAATGTACCAGCACTCATTGTATTAGTAGGGTTTTCTTGTGAAATCTTTGGTGAATCCTGAGGACAGGCCTTGAAATAGAAAAGGCTTTGCCACACTCACTACACTTAGAAGGTTTCTCTCCAGTATGAATCCACTCATGACCCCAAAGCTGTGAAGGTATCATAAAATTCTTACCACATACAATACATCGAAATGGTTTCTCTCTAGTATGAATTCTCTTATGAAAGCTGTGCTACATTCTTTGGTGAGGTTTCTTTGCAGTATGAATTCCCTTATGACTCCAAAGGTGAGAATATTTAACAAAAGCCTTACCCCAGGCTTTACATCTGAATCTTCACTCTATGTGTATTCTGGTATCTACTCAAGCTCGAACAGCGCTTCAAGGATCTGCCGTATTTGTGACATTTGTAAGGTTCCTCTCTGGTATGAATTCTCTTCATGACTCCAAAGGTATAAATATTTAATAAAGGTCTTACCACTTTATATTTGTATCTTCTCTCTATGTGTATTATGGTGTTTATTGATGCTTGAGTAGTGCTTAAAGGCTTTGCCACATTCGTGACATTTATAAGGTTTCTCCCCAGTATGAATTCTTTGGTGAACAGTGAGGCTTGCATTCTGACTAAAGGCCTTGTCACATACATTACATTTATAGGGTTTCTCCCCATCATGCACTCTCTTATGTTGAGTAAGATTTGAACTCCTGATAAAGGCTTTGCCACACTCATTACATTTGTAAGGTTTCTCTCCAGTATGAATTCTCTCATGACTCCAAAGGTACGACCGTGTGGTAAAATCCTTACCACAGTGATTACATTTGTAAGGTTTCTCTCCAGAATGGATTCTCTTATGTTGAGCAAGATTTGAACCACTAGAAAAGGCTTTGCCACACTCACTACACTTATAAGGTTTCTCTCCAGTATGAATCCGCTCATGACCCCAAAGCTGTGAAGGTATCATAAAATTCTTACCACATACATTACATCGAAATGGTTTCTCTCTAGTATGAATTCTCTTATGAATACAAAGGTGTGAACGCGTGGCAAAATCCTTGCCACACTGATTACATTTGTAAGGTTTCTGTCCAGAATGGAAATTCTTATGTTGAGCAAGATATGAACCATCAGAAAAGGCTTTGCCACACTCATTGCATTTGTAAGGCCTCTCTCCTGTATGAATGCGCTCATGACCCCAGAGATGTGACCGTGTGGCAAAATCTTTACCACAGATATTACATTTATATGTTTTCTCTCTGGTATGGATTCTCTGATGCCTTGTATGGTTTGAGAACCTCTTAAAGGCTTTGCCACGCTCGTTACTTTTGTAAGGTTTCTGCTCAGAATGAATTCTTTGATGAGTAGCTAAGGTTGAACAATGGCTAAAAGCCTTCCCACACTCATGACATTTGTAAGGATTTTCTCTATTGAGTACTCTCTGGTGGTGTGTCCGCAATGAAGGATGCGTAAGAACCTTCCCATATTTATTAAAAATGTTGGTTTTGACACTAGAAGGAATTTTTTGAAGTGAAACTGAAGTCTTTCTGGTAGACTTCTCAGCTTGATTACTTTCATGAATTTCCTCTCGGGTTTGAAATCTCTGTAGCTCATCCCGCTGTGAATGAAAGCTTAATCCAAGCCTATTGTCCAAACAGTCTCTGTACTTGCTTCCTGAAGAGGCTGCCTTGTTTTTTAGCGCCTTATTCGTCGTATCCTGTTTGTAATATTCTGAGGTACTTCTTCCTATGGAAACATTGTGCTTTACAGGAAAATGATCACAGAATTTATGATGTTGTTGATGTTTTCTATAGGTGAGATTTTTGTAATGGGTTGCAGTGTCTTCATAACCTTTTCCTTCATAAAGCCACCGAGTCTCAAATTTGTTTACATCTTGGACCCTCCTCAAATCAAAATCATTAAACTTATGATTTAGGTGTCTTTCCAACATTAATGTTTGGAATAATTCTCCATTATTAATGTCTTCTTTTGGTGGTAATTCTTTGCTCATACATCTAGTAGAGATTGCTGTAAGATATAAAGAATCATAGGCTTTCCATTAACCAGAGTTTGAAGATAGATATTTTTTAATAAAAAATATTATGCCAAAAAAAATTACACCAAAAACAAAACTCATAATTACAGAGCTATTACATTTGTCAACCATGGTATGCAAGTGAATAGAAATTCAAAAGACATAAAATTTCTCAATAAAGAAAGGCTGATTACAGGCAGTTCAAATTATTTTCAGGGAAGCCTACTTATAAATGTTCTGTGATCAAAAATTATGACAGACCTGAAAACATAGGAATTCTCTACAGGTACCCCAAAGATCACAGCACCAAATGTTCTGTGATCAAAAATTATGACAGCCCTGAAAACGTAGGAATTCTCTACAGGTACCCCAAAGATCATAGCACCCTAGGGGAGGCAGAAAGGTAGCTCTTATTTAACAGAAAAATACACACCAAATTCAATTATCAAATACTTATTGTACACAACATTAAAACAAAGCTTTAAGAATAACAAAATATTGGGACGCCTGGATGGCTCAGTTGGTTGGGCAGCTGCCTTCAGCTCGGGTCATGATCCCAGCGTCCTGGGATCGAGTCCCGCATCGGGCTCCTTGCTCGGCAGGGAGCCTGCTTCTCCCTCTGCCTGCCACTCTGTCTGCTTGTGCTCACTCTTGCTCCTCTCTCTCTCTCTCTCTGACAAATAAATAAATAAGTAAATCTTTAAAAAAAAAAAAAAGAATAACAAAATATTCTTCTGAATACTTGCTGTAAAACTGCATTCATGCAGAATAGGCATACTGCAATGGTAATAATCTGTGTTCTGTACTTATATTCCATAATATATGTTACAATTATCTATTAACAATGAAAAAACAAACATTTTAGTAACCCCAAATTCAGCAATTAAAGAATATGTATATTTGTAAGAAATAGATATAGACATTAGAATTTTTAAAAATTCACCCATAAGAAAAAAAGAAAGAGGTTGTATTTCAGAAATAAACAATATCATAAATGGAAAATATGTTGAAATCACCCATTTTGAAATAGAAGTTCTGATAAACATGTAATATAGAGAGTAACAATGGGGTTCTGTGACATGGAAATAGCAAAGAAGGGAAGTTCAAACATACGTCCTTTTATAAAGGTGAAGACGAACTACCAAAAACTGTCAGAATGAACTTTA
This sequence comes from Martes martes, assembly GCF_963455335.1. NCBI lineage: Eukaryota > Metazoa > Chordata > Mammalia > Carnivora > Mustelidae > Martes > Martes martes. Next base: position 53,980,890 of record NC_137905.1, on the reverse strand, counting down.
TAAAAACCCTGGAAATTAAACACAGGATTCCAGCAACACAGTATACCCTTAATCAAGAAAAAGTAGCTGTTTTAATTTGCCCTGACTCTGTGCCCTGCACCCCAGCTAATAAGTAGCCTTGAAGATTGGAGTCTGTAAGGGATACAGGCTTCCCAAACACAGGGAAGAGATAGGATCTTCAAAGAATTGTGACCAATTGTTGGTTTCTTTAATCTTTCTGCTGGTTCAAAATGCTTGCCTTTCTTTGGCCTACCTCAGATCCCTACCTAGGTGGAGGTAATAACCAGAGGCCATTTGTCACAAACATTTAAAGGTTAAGTCTAGTAGCCACTGCCACCTAGGGCAGGGATAACAACTGGGCAACAATGGGCAAACTGAAAATCCTGAGAAAAACACTGGGGAGCAAGGTACACTAGGAAATAAGGCTTTGAAAATCCCCCACATATTCCAGGGACCCAAGAAGGTTGCAGGCATGCCCAGGACCAGACGCGTGAAGAAAGACCTGAGAAGCCCCCAAGACTATACCTCCTGCTGACCAGCAGATTCTGAGCAAGCAGAAGTGAAGGACAGGGCACCGTTGTCTTAAACGTCTACCCTGTGTGTTTCATGCACTCCCCAACACACGTACACGCACACAAAGGTGGAAAGCTGGTATGTTTTGTGTTTGGTTCCAGCAGTCTCAGGAAGTCTGCTGAATCTCTAGCTGACCAGAAGTGAATCAAAGGCATCAATGGCTACACATAACAAAGAAAATACACCACGCAAAATTTGTAACAACAATCACAAGAGGCATTAAAAAGAAAAAAAACCAAAACCCTTGGATGGGATAATATTATGATTTCCAAAGTCTCAGCATATTCAAAATGTCCCGTTTTTTTAACAAGAAGTTACACTGGAGCCAAAACAACAATAACGCCGGACCCATACAGGAAAAGAAATATTAAATAAGTGACAAAACCTGACCTGAAGGAAGCCCAAGTTTTGGACTTACTGAACACATGTTTTAAATCAACTATTTAAGCTAAAAGGAATGACAGACAAAGAATTGAAAAGCAATTAGGAAAATACCGTATAAATAAACAGAGAATATCGAGAAAGAGATAGAAAGCGGAAAAAGAACCTAACCACCTTCCAAAGCTGAAATGTAAAATAGCTGACTTGACAAATTTCACAGAAAGGTTCAATATCAGGCCTAGTAAGGTGGAATAAGACTCAGCGAACTGGTAGGGAGGTCAGGTGAAATGACCGTGTCCGAGGAGCACAAAGGAAAAGACCGAGTGTAAATGAACAGAGTCTAACGGTCCTGGAGGACAACATCATGTGGGCCAACATATGAACCACGGGAGCCCCAAAAAGAGAGGAGGCGGCAGAAGGAATACTGGAAGAAATATGGTAGACAGTGTCTATTTTTCTTTTTTTTAAGATTTTATTTATTTATTTGACAAACAGATCACAAGTAGGCAGAGAGGCAGGCAGAGAGAGGTGGGGAGCAGGCTCCCCGCTGAGCAGAGAGCCCGATGCAGGGCTCGATCACAGAACCCTGAGATCATAACCTGAGCCGAAGGCAGAGGCTTTAACCCACTGAGCCATCCAGGTGCCCTGACAGACAATTTCTTAAATGTTAAGAGACAAGACTCTACAAATCCAAGAACTCAGTGAACATGCAATTAAGAAAAACTGCAACAGAGATGCACGTGCAACAAATCATGATCAATACGTGGAAAGGCAAAGGTAAAAAAGACTTCTGAAAGCAGGATGGGAGAAGCATCACGTATAAAGGACACACAATAACTTTCAGAGCTGATTTTTCAGCCAAACCATGAAGTCCATGAAGTCCAGACAATGGGATAAGATATTTAAAATGTTGACAGACTGGGGGGGGGGGGAACGACGACACTCAACCAATTACAACTTCCAAGATAAACAAAAGGTGAGGAAGTTCCTTACAACCAAACCACCACACCAAGAAGTAAGAGGGAAGGCTTTTTTCCGCACTCCCAGTCCCCCCAAGAGCAGACATTTCTTTATTCATTCTCTGAGGCCAGCATTATTCTGATACGCAATCAAAGACATCACATGAAAAGAAAATGATAGACCAATATCACTTACTAATATAGATGCAAATATCTTCAATAAAATATTGCACAGCATATTAAAATTACACAACATAAATAAGTGGGACTTATTCCAAGAATTCAAGGGTTGACAATTCAACATGTAAACATCAACATAATAACCCAGATTAAGAATAATAAGAAAAAAAAAAAGAAAAACCTACATAACCATCTCATTGTCTACAAAGTATTTGAAAACATCCAGAACTCTCATGTTAAAAACACCAGCATAAAAAAAAAAAAAAAAAAAAAAAAAAAACCACCAGCATACTTAGAAGTGAAATTCCTCAACTTCTTAAAGGTTTATCATAAAAAACCCATAGCTAATAACATAGTCAATGGTTACAGAGTAACACTTTCCCCCTAAGATAAGAAGTAAGTGACAGATACTGACTTTTATCAAAGCTATCCAACACTGTACTTCAAGTTTTACCAGGACCAATAAGATAAAAAAGAAAAGAAATTTTAAAAATACATACTGGGGAAGAAAAAGGACAATAATCTCTACATGCTGATGACATAATCCTATGTATAAAAAATTCCATAAAATACACAGACACAGGGAACCTCAGTGACTCAGTCAGTTAAGCCTCTGCCTTAAGCTCAGATCATGGTCCCATGGTCCTGGGATCCAGCCTTACACTGGGCTCCCTGCTCAGAGGAGAGCCTGCTTCTCCCTCTCCCTTCCTGTCCCCCTGTTTGTGTACTCTCTCTCTCTGCCAAATGAATAAATAAAATCTTAAATACACACACACACACACAGACACACACACACACAGACACACACACACACACACACACACAACCTACTCTAACAATGTACCCTAATGATGTCAGGAAGGTTGCAGGACACAGCATCAACACATGAAAGCAGTTGTGTTTTATACACTATAATGAACAATCTGGGAAGGGAATGTTAAAAATATTCCTTACATAATGAAACATCCAAGTAATAAAATACCTAGAAAAAATCTTAACCCAGGAGGTCCAAGACCTGTAGAATGAAGCTCATAAAATGCTGCTGAGAGAAAATAAACACTGAAATAAATAGAAAAGACATTTCATATTTCATGGGTTGGAAGATTTCCTATTTTTTTTTATTTTTTTTAAAGGTTTTATTTATTTATTTGACAGATAGAGATCACAATTATTCAGAGAGGCAGGCAGAGAGAGAGGAAGGGAAGCAGGCTCCCCGCTGAGCAGAGAGCCCGATGCGGGGCTCGATCCCAGGACCCTGGGATCATGACCTGAGCCAAAGGCAGAGGCTTCAACCCACTGAGCCACCCAGGCGCCCCAAGATTTCCTATTTTTAAAGATGGTAACATTCACCAACGTGGTCTAGATATTCTATATACAAACTATGAAAATTCTAGAAACCATCCTTGGAGAAATGGAAAACATCATCCAATACATATGGAACTGCAAAGGGCTCTGAAGAGTCCAGACAATACTGAAAAAGAAGAAATTTAAAGAATAAACAGAGGCGGAATGCAGACTGGTAGTTTCAGGGACTGGGGACGAGGAAAATGTGGAGAAACTGATCAATGGGTAATGGACAGTAATGTGGAGTGATGGGAATGTTGTGCAATTAAGCAGAGGTGGTAGTTGGACAACTGCTACTGCTCACTTCAAAATGGTTAATTTTATGTCATGTGAATTCCAGTTTGATTAAAACTTCGTTTTTAAATAACGAAAACTGTGAGCAATTAATTTTACAATAGATTTAAAAAACAGATTATTTTCTGATTTTAATATGTTAAAAATTTGAAGCTAAGTCTGTTTCTATTATATAGAAATACCAGTTTCTCTTAGACTGGCTTCCTCTAATTACCTGAAATTCTATCACTGAATCTCTCAACATAGTTTCACACACGAAACAGATAGGAGGTGATGGTGTTACTGCCACATGTACTTGTAAACATAGAGCTATTATGAATAAATAAAAATTAACGTCCAGTTGCCCAAAATTAATAAATCCCGACTTCACAAAGATTATCAGGAGACTATATGTTATATATAACCTTAAGGGTCATTTGACCTAGAGCAAGGAATAACTTCTAAGGTAGCATTATCAGTAGCATTTAACGGCAGAGAGTCTATTTGCCAGTGCCAGAAGATGCGTGTGCTGAGGTGATCACCGTAAGAAACAATAACAGCCAGAGAACTACAGAACACCTGAAAACATAAACTTAGATTTTAGCTATTAGTGTAGCATACCAAGAGTTACATGGTAATCTCGACACAGAAATGATTTAACAATAAATCTGAATTGAACTTTAAAACATCTGTATAAAATTCATATAAAACCTAGCAAGTTATACTTAGAAAACTCAAGATATACTACAGAAAACCCAAAATATCTTACAAAACAAATTACGAATGAATTTCTCTGTATTTCTGAGGTAAACACAGACACTTCATAACAAAAGCATAGTCTCAAGATATCCATATGACCAATTTTAAAAACCCAAATTCATTCAAATGAGAAAGGTTATTTGTCAATCAGCAGGTACTAACTCAAGCAAAACAGATATAGAGAGGATAACTATGATCACATTTTCACCAGATTCCAGAGGTTATATAGATTTTTGGACAAAGCCTCCTCCTCCATATCACTCAGCACTCAGGAAGGAAATCTTGTAAAACACACGAAAAAACATTCATTCCCTGATCAAACAATTCCCTAATAAGACAAAGAACACTGAATGAGTGTCATCAAAAACACAGAGCCAGGGGCGCCTGGGTGGCTAAGGTGGTCAGGCGACTGCCTCCAGCTGGGGTCATGATCCCGGAATGCCAGGACTGAGTTCCCATTGGGCTCCCTGCTGAGCAGGGAAATCGGCTTCTCCCTCTGACCCTCCCCACTCTCAGGCTCTCTCTCTCATTCTCTCTTTTTCAAATGAGTAAATAAAATCTTTAAAAATAACAAAATGAAAAATTTTGTTCCTGCCAAATCAAGGGGGAATGATCCTTCGTGTACTCCAACAACACTGCCACCATGTCCCCGAGAGACACTTCTGTGACCCACCAAGATCCAGAAGGACAACTGGAGCCACGAGCCAGGCTCCCACGCTACACTCGACGGCAGCACTGTGGAACGTGCTGGCCACTCTACTCAGGTGCTTCGGGGCCCATGTTTCTACTGAGTAGGATGACGCTGTGACATATAAATAACTGATCTCCATCCAGAATGTTCGTTCACCCAGTAAAACTCCTCATGGGAGAGTTCACAAGTTGTCCAGCACCTAAAGGCTGGGTTATCACAGCAGAAAATGAGACAAAATTCCAGACACTGAGGAACTGTATTTCTTTTCTTTTTTTTTAAAAATAGTTTATTTATTTATTTGACAGACAGAGATCACAAGTAGGCAGGGAGGCAGGCAGAGAGAGAGAGAGAGGAGGAAGCAGGCTCCCCGCTGAGCAGAGAGCCCGATTCGGGGCTCGATCCCAGGACCCCGAGATCATGACCTGAGCCAAAGGCAGAGGCTTAACCCACTGAGCCACCCAGGCGTCCCGTGAGTTTAAAAAATTTTTGACGTAAGGTCTTGTTCTTCCTCCAGTTCTAGCACCACCACGAACCTGCACAATCATTTGGGTTTAAAATCTAGACACCACACCGTGAAGCTTTTCAATTCTGAATCAGCAGGGCTTCAATCTCAGCCAAGCAGGGAAAGGGCGCCCAAGAAACCCCCAAGAGAAACACAAAGATATACTAGGGCAGTTCCCAACCTCTGTAGGAAAAGTAATCCTCACCCAGGGAGACCAGGTTCCGGTAGTTCTCCACCATCACGTCCCTGTACAAGGCCCTCTGGGCAGGGTCCAGGCTCTCCCACTCCTCCTGAGAGAATTCGATGGCCACATCCCTGAAGGTCAAGCGTTCCTGAAGTGAAAGTACATTTCACCAAGAGGCCATCAGAAGAGTACTTATATCACAAAAATGAGAGAAGGAAAGAGGCAGAGCAGTCAGTGAGAATTGAATAATCAGATAAATACATTAAAGATCATTTTGAGCAAGTCCTATATTCCCAGTATTGATTTGTTACACTTTTCCACCAGGGAATTTCCATCAGCTAAACTACTGAATTTTATAATATTATGCCAGATAAAATACACAAATGAAAAAAATCAACAAATGGTCAACTATATGTAAGTTCTAAATAGAGTGTTGTATACACCGCTGTATGATGGCTAATTTCTCCATCAGCTAGACCATGAACAACGTCTTCTGGGAAGACCAAAGGCACAGGAGTGTCAATGAAAGGTGAAAACTGGAAAAATGGAAAGCTGATGATAACCGAACCGACTAAATGTTTTGAACACTCCCCATATGGTTGGTATCACCCTCATGCTTTACAAGTGTTAACATGTTCAAAAAGACAGCACCCCATTAAGTTAGCATTTGTTTCCCTCTTACACAGGACCCAACTCTGTCACACTCTAAGGAATGTGCCTCTGGTCAGACAGGTAATACTCAGCACAGCCTGCACCTGAACCAAGTGGTCAGACTTTAGGATAGACCCATTAACAACCAGACAGTAAAGTAATGGATACAAGAGTAAAAGTCTGTTGACAGAGGGTTTGCTAATGGAGAAAACCTGAAACAAGTTCAAGGCTGAAACATAAGCCTGGATAAAAGGTTAATATAGAAGCATGCACACACATACGCATAAACATACAGTTAATGTTCTTACTGCTCTTAGCTTATTCGTGTAGTGGTGTAGAAAAAATTTAAGGCCATGAAAAAGATTTCAAACATACTTTCAAAGTTAAAATAAAAGGTATTTATGAAATGACATCTTTTTTACACACTACAGACTCCTGCCCATAAACATGTGTGCACATGTGAACACACACACTGAAAGTAACTGAAATCAAAGTTGGAGTCTCTAAATGACATCTGTTTTTAGAATAAATCTTCGTTATCTCTCAGTTTTTACTCATGTGCATTTCAGTATCTCAGGTTCAACAAACGCAAATAAATTGTATTAAATATAAATAAAATCGTCAGTGCTATTCTATTTGGCCTGCTTACAAAAACAACCCTGCAAGAAATTTTTTCTGAAATAACATTTAGCTTCGATCTCCATTAAATACATACACGGAAGTGTCTGAGGCGGAATCCGCATGCACACAGAGGGGCTGCGGGAAGGCCCTGGGCTGAGCATGAGCAAACATGGCACGAGGGACCCTTCCGAATGTGATGAGCTTGGCCACATGGAGGTGAGGACACAGAGCACAGAACAAGGAACCGAGACAGGACTTTACCTGAGAAAGAGTCATTCCTGACTCCTGGGCTTTCTTCTTCTCCTTCCTCTGGGCTTCTCTCCCAGGCAAGATGGGTCATGAGACGTCAATCCTGAGCGTCAAATACATGCTGTTTAGAACTGAGTCAACACTCATCTGCCTGTGCCACACCCACACACACGGGAAGATCCCATGTGGGACACAGCCCTCTGCTGCCCACGGCCACAGCGCGGATTCAGGCACAGTAAACTGCTACATGCAGACCAGCACGTGAGTGTTCTGACCTCTTCCTGCAGAACTCACTCCCCTCCTGGTGAAGCGCACACAGGAGCTGCAGCAGAGGGGATCCCGGCTGCACTAAGCCTCCCTTCAAGGTCACAGACACGCCCTGATAACACCCTATGCAGAGAACAGCCCCCTCACCTCTCTCCAGATTAGGGGCTGCTTTCAGTCCTCATCAATGGAGGAGCCGGCCTGGGGCTCAATGCTGGATATAGATCAGAATCACCTGCGGCACCTTCAACACCCCTGAGGCTGAGCCCCATTACACAAGGAGAGAAATCTCTGGGGACTAGGATCATGAGGAATCCGCAAAGTGCGTCAGCAATCCCATGGGCAGTCAGGGGGGAACACCACTCAGAGACCCGCCCAGCAGCCCACCCACCTGTGGCTCTGCTCTCTTCTGGGACCATCCCCCGTAACCAGACGGTGGAAGAGGAAGTAGTCGAGATCCACGCAGAGAGGCATGACAGGCCAGAGTGCGGGTGGGGGGAGGCTGGAATGGGACACGGCAGTGTCAGAGATGGCCCCACGAGAAGGTGACAGGGCAACAAACACCTGGGGAAGGAAGTCCACCCCCAGCATTTGAAGAGTCAGAGAATTCTAGACAGAGGGACCACCCTTGGGAAGCCCTGAGGCAGTGCGGACCCTGGCCCCAAGAACAGCAAAGAAATCTGTGGGCCTCAATCCCAGTGAGGAAGGAGGGGATTAAGCAGGGGATCAGGTCACAGAAGCAGATCAGGAATGTCTGTCGCGGTCTTCAGACACTGTTCTCCTTCATCTCAAGAGAATTTTGGAAACCATGTAGTCTCTCGCCCATATGGTCTTTGGTTTTTGCTTTTTTTTTTTTTTTCTTTAAGAGAAAACACACACGAATAGCATAATATGCTGTGTATTTTGAAAACAATATGGTCCTCTAAGCTCCAGGAAGATGGCACTGCTCTGAACTGGGAGGTGAAGGACTGCAGAGAACACAATTGGGGGAGTTCAGGAGGTCATGTTTGGACACTGTATGGTGGAGAGGTCTCAGCAGAGATGTCAAGGAGAGAGGCAGTGAAGAAAATCTACATTTAGGGCAGAAGTCTGAGATGGAGTGTGAATCTGGGAGACTGCTGGTTTTTTTGTTTGTTTTTCTTAAGATTTTATTTATTCATTTGTCCAAGAGAGAGAGTGCACAAGCAGGGGGAGTGCCAGGCAGAGCACACAGAGGGAGAAGCAGGCTCCCTGCTGGACTAGGACCCCAAAGAAGGACTTGATCCCCTGGACCCTAGGATCATGACCTGAGCCAAAGGCAGCCTGCTTAACCAATTGAGCCACCCAGGCGTCCCACCCCTGGGTATTGAAAGCCACGAGATATGGTGACATGGAAAGTCACTGGGTGTAGAGAAGAGGTCCATGACTGTCTTGTGGGGTGCTCGTCCAACCAGAGAGCAGGGAGCTGAGGAAGAATCGGAGAGGAAGTGAATCAGCTGAAAAGTGAAAAGGGTTGAGAGAAGAAAATTGAAACACACAGATGAGAGATAAGATTTGTCAACAGCAAGATGTCCTGAAAGCCATGAAAAAACAAGTTTAAAGGAGTGTTCACTGTTCAACATGCCGCTGATCAGACAGATAAAGACAGATAAAGTGAATTAACAAGACTTAGGAAATGTAAAAATACCTGATCACTTTCCTGTTTACAATTTCTCTGGGTATGTACCCACCAGTGGATCTGTGGATTATCTGATAATTTTATATTTACTTTTATAAAGAAATCACTAACTTTTTTTTCGATAGGGAATGCGCTGTTTACAGTCCTTGGGGCAGGGCACAATACTTTCAGTTTCACCACCTTCTTTCCAGGGCTTGTTCATTTCTGAGCCGTACACTTTTTTTTTTTTGAGTATAGTCACACAAGTGGGTATGCAGTAGTATCACTCTGTGGTTCTGATGTGCAGTTCCCTAACGATTAGGATCACTGAGCATGTCTGCAAGAGCTTAGTGGCCATCCATCTGTGTATCTTCTCCAAAGAAATGTCTATTGTGGTCTTTTGCCTACTTTTTACCATTTAGCTATTTTTCTTGTGTTGTCTTGCTTTCCACTGTCATATCCAGGAGTCTGGATTATTTTCATGAAGGTGATGGGAAGCCAGTGGAGAATTTAATGCCAGGGACTGACATGATAGGACTTCAGATTTACTCTCTGTAAATTTATTCTCTAGCTGAGCCTAGGCCTTGCCTCTTTCCTCACAGTAATTTTCACTGTTGTTGGGCTAGGACCAACTTAATCTTCTAATTACAACTGGTAAAACCCTCCTGCAGAAAAATGCCACACAGACACACGTGCAAAATTGCAATCACTTTAGAGATCATGGTCATTCCGATTGCCTGCTCCTGTCCTTCATCTCCACGCTGCAGCTGTGTTCACTGAGGCCTAGGAAGGAAGCCTCTTCACAAGTTACCTTGAGAACCTCTGAGTTCAGTGAGAACTACATGTAACTGCATTTTGAAAGGGCGGCCTAATGAAGCATGGGGCACTTTGTCTTTATCCCGATCATGCCAACTCCATTTCAAAAATTCAAGGATCAGAGTGTCTGGCTGTCTCAGTAGGTACAGCATGGGACTTGATCTTGCCTTGGAAGATCAAGCCCCACGTTGGGTGTGGAGCTCACTTAAATAAGTAAGTTAAGTAAGTAAATAAATATAAATAAAGGGCACTCTGTAAGAAAAAAAAAATTGTTACGTTAAAAAAAGAAAAATTCCAAGATCATCCAAAACATGCCTGAGCAAAAGAAACTTCTTTTGTGGTTTTAATCAATGGGGAAATATTTTATTTTATTATTTTTTAAAGATTGAATTTATTTATTTGGGAGAGAGAGAACAAGCAAGGAGGGGAAGGGAGAGAGAGAGGGAAACAGACTGCCTGCTGAGCAGGGAGCCCAAGATTTGCGGCTGGATCCCAGGACCCCAGGGTCATGACCTGAGCCGAACCCCGATGCCCACCCAACACAGCCACGAGGCACTCCATCAATGGGGAAATATTTTAAACATATAAAATGATAAACACAGAGATTTGGTACTGAATACTTCGAAAGAGAATCAGCTGCGGAAGTAAGTCCTGAGAATATTACCTCACCAAGAACAGATCAGTTCTACTGGAACAAAGTTCAGAGTCAATCCAGCCCCACCTTCAAGATGTTCATACAAAGGACCTGAGGGACCTGAACAGAGCATCTACTTTGGAGCTGACACCTCACTAATTAAACAAATCACATCAAGGAAGAAGAGACACCAGGGAATATTAGACTAACTTACTAAACTAGTTTCTGACTGTTAAGATCATGGGCGCCCTTACCAGACATGCACTGAAATAGTCCAAAGTTACTTACTAACTACCAAGCAATGTTCCAATATATGAAAATGAGCAGAATGAATGCAGGGGTTCTCAGCTGAACTACATACAATGTATTAAGAAAAACAAAAAAACAACAGGTTGTAATTTTTTAAAAATCTAGTATCTTCTGGAGTCAAAGCTTTCATTGACTGATTGATTGAGAGGGGGAGAGAGACTCCCAAGCTGACTCCATCCCCAGCACAGAGCCCTAGCTGGGGCTGGACCTGACAACCCTGAGATCATGACCTGTGTTGATATCAAGTGTTGAAAGCTTAACTGATTAAGCCACCCAGGCAACCTTTGGGTCAAAGCTTTTAACATAATACAACTACCTAATACAACTACCTAATATTTAGGAAAAAATCACAAGAGCTGATGTCACTATTATTGCAGAAGTTAATGATTATTTACAGAATAGTAGATGTCCAATACGCTAACATTTACTTCAATCTGGCTTACAAAATGAATTAAATGTAAGAGATGTAGAAAGAAAAATCCATTTCAAAGAAAAAGAAACATCTTTAATATTGCTTTAAAAAGCATCATGGGGGCACCTGGGTGGCTCAGGTCATGATCTCAGCGTCCTGGGATCGAGCCCCACATCGGGCTCTGTGCTGGGGGGGGGGGCTGCTCCCCCCGCCCCCGCCTTCCTCTCTGCCTACTTGTGATCTCTCTCTCTCTGTCAAATAGATAAATAAAATCTTAAAAAAAAAAAAAAAAAGCGCATCATGAAAGGATCGATTCAGGAATTTCTAGTTCCAGTCCATCTCCCCATGCGATCCCAAGATAAGAGGTTGATCCATAACTGACTTGACACAGGTCTCTCCCCTCTCTCTGGCTGATCAAGGGTTGCAAACGCAAACTATCTTATGATGCTAATAATTATTAAATGCACGAGCCTTATAAACAGTCCTGATATTCTCTTTCTCAACCATTCGATTCAAACAGGCAAATTTAAAGTTACATACATCATGGAGACAGAGGGCCCATTAAGTACCACTCATCCAGATCTCGGTTCCCCTTCCTTCCCCCTCCCAAGGATTTCTGTCTATTAATCTGTTCGTGTGTTTATCTTTCCTGATTCTCTCCACTGTTTCTCCTTTCCTGGGATTCCCCTGTCTCCTCCCTGTTTTCTCCCCTTTTCTCTCTCTCACTATACCTACACCTTCCAGGGAACTCTTGAAACCTACTTCACCTTCCCTTACTCTTTTGGCCCAACTTTTCGGACTGTCCCCATCTGCATAGATTTCGGCCTCTCTCTGTCCCCCCACCCGCGTCCTCTCTGCTCCCCAGTTCCGTTCCCTCTTTCCCGTTACCCCCTCTGGCTAAGCTCTCGCACCGCGGTCTCTCTCTGGGCGCTCATCCCTACCGCCTCTGTCCCAGCATCGTCCACCCGAAACCTTCTTCTCCTTCCCACTGTCTGCGTGAAGTGCGTCGCCCTTGTCACCCCACTTCTGCTAACCGAGGGCCCTACTACTCGGCTCCCCTTCTTCCGGAGCGCCGCCCTTTCCTCCACGTTTCGCTCCTTTCTTTTCTCCGCGGGCGACTTGCTCTTCCGCTCTTAGGGCCTCCCGCAAGTCCCTCCCGCATCCTCCTCACCTCGCCGTCTCCCACCGACCCTCTCCCGGCTCTTTCCTCCGCCATTCTCTCTCCCTCCGGCTCCCCCCACCCCCACCCCTCGTCTGCCGCAGTCACCGCCTCCACAAGGCCCCCCGCCCTCGCGCGCGGGAGGGGACCTGCTCCGTCACCTCCCGCGATCTTCCGTCCTAAATGCCGCTCCTGAAAGCCCGCACCCAAGAGGGTGCCCCTCCTGGGCCTCGGTCTCCTCCCTGCACGCGGGGCTGCGGGGGGGGCGTCTCAGGAGGGCGGTGGGGTCGGCGCGGAACCAGGACCAGGGAGAGACTCGGCGCGTCCGTGGGCCGAGCCGGGCCAGGCTGCGGCGCGAGGCGCACACGCCCACCTCCCTGGACTCCCACGGCGCGGGCGCGAGCGGTGCCCGGACGGCGTGGAGCACGGAGACAGCGCGGCAGGCGGCGTCCGAAGGTCCGAGGGCCGGAGACCACAGGCGGGGACCGACTCCGACCGACGGAAACCCAAAGGCCCCGGGATCCCCGGGCCGGCAGCGCCGCCCGCAGGATTCTGTGTGTCTCCGCGACACGCTGCTTACCGCGGTGGGAGGCGCGGGTGAAGGGGCTCGAATGTGCGTGGAGCCCCCAGACCTCAGGGGCGTATGCCTGGGGACTGAGGTTCTGACGCAGAAAGGAGCAACTTAAAAACCCTCAGGAGCCCTTTTGACGTTAGCTCCCTGCCAGCCGCTTCCGGGTCGGTGAAAAACTGCGCGTGCGCCCCGGTGGAGCCGCGGGATTGGGCAGGGCCTGAGGGTAGTGCTTCCGGTAGTGGGCGGTGTGCGAACAGTGGCCAGACTCTGAGGCGCACCGAGTGTGGACGGGGCTGGGCGAGTCCTGGATATAGAGCTTCCGGCAACAGGGGGAACTCTTGCCCCGCCAGACCTTGGCCCCAAACCCCGGGCGAGGGCGGTGGGCAGGATGGGGCGGAGCTGTAGAGGAGCGCTTCCGGCAATGGGAAAGAAACCGAAATGGCCGGTGGAGCCAAGATGTCGGGAGGGCGGGGCCAGGCGGAAACTGGGCGGAGAACTTCCGGCACTTGGCGAGTCCTGAGGTTTGCCGTAACCAGGATTTCCGGAGAGAGACCAGCACCGCTCAGCCGGCTGGGCGAGGTCTGGCGTCCTAGTGCATTTTTTGGGAATTTTTAACCTCTTCTACTTATTTTGTGTCCAGTGGGACGGGACTACTTCCTGCCAATTTAAGTTCATGTTTGAGCAGTGAGGTAAAGGTTGGAGTTGTGTGGGACATGTGTGTTGAAAGTTGTTACATTTTAAGGGTGAAAGTGGCTTTCCTCAGAAACTTGAGAACGAGAAACAACGTCTGGCAAGGATGTGGAGAAAAAGGAACCCTCCTGTGCCGTCTGTGGGAATGCAAACTGGTTCAGACACTGTAGAAGACAGTATGGATTTACTCCAAATGCTAAAAGTAGAACTACCTTACTACCCAGTCATTGAACTAGTGGGTCTTTACCCAAAGAATGGGTAAACACCAATTCAAACGGATATATGCACCCATGTTTATTGTAGCGTTATTTACAATAACCAAATTATGGAAACAAAGAAATGTCCATCAGCTGATGAATGGATGAGACGATATTATATATACACACACACAATGGAATACTATTCAGCCATAACATAGAGTGAAATCTTGCCATTTGCAACAACATGGATGGAGCTAAGTGAAGTAAGTATAACGCTAAGTGAAATAAGTCCTCTTTCTCCAAGTCTTTGCCAACACTCGTCGTTTCTTGTGTTGTTGGTTGTAGACATTCTTACAGGTGTGAGGTGGTATCTCATTGTACTTTTGATTTGCATTTCCCTGATAGTGATGATGAACATCTTTTCATGTATCTCTTGACCATCTGGATGGTTTCTGCCAAATTCATTTTACTTTTATCCAAAGTAACTAATGTGTTTTCATTAAAAAATTATTTTATATTTTAGCACTTTGCTCCTTTTCGGTTTCATTTTGTATAAAGACTTTTAATATATTAAAATTGTAAGGTTTCACTGCCATATACATTATATGGCATTTCATAAGCTTTAAAGTAATGCTTAGAGTCTTGATGTTCATTACATTTGAATTTCTTAGCATTTACTAAAATTTGAATATTATTACTCACAAACTCTTAGATTTTCACTCCAAAATTAACACTGTGATGATCCCACAAAGACTGAATTTTGGGTGAAAATGTTGCAATGTATATTACATTTTAAGATTTCTCTGAGGTAGTTATTTAGTGATGTTTAGAATGTTTTACACTGGCTTAAATATAGTGCCCATTCAGTATAATTTTAAGATCTCCCCACTATGAATGTCTGACTAGTGAAAATTCATCCTAAAGACTTTCCAAGTTCATTACTTTTGCAGTTTCCCCCCAATAACTGTGATATTTTGTTATCAATAAAGGATGGCTCAAAACTTTCCTACCTTTGCAAATGTTGGTTTTGACACTAGGAACCATTTTGACAGATTTCTTTACTTGATTATGTTTATAATGTACATGTTTGGTTTTAAATGTAAGTCACCCAGATATAGCTGAAAAAAGAATCCAATCATATTATCAAATCATTCCATGAATTTGTTTCCTACACATTAAACAAATAGTTTTGGTTATATATTTGGGGATCTTGCGGAAGGTAGATTATATAGATTATGCTGTACTACGTAATATTGTCAACCATACATGTTGGTTTCAGCATGGACTCCCATGTTCACAAAGTTCCATCAAACTCTGGAAGTTGTGAAACTTCCATCAAACAGTGTGGAGAAGCCAATTATAGGTGAAAGTCGTGCACCCATTTTGTTTATGGGTAATTTTGTTGCTTATAAAATTTACAAGTCAGCAAAATGAACACATTCACAGAGGGGAAAAAAGAGTATTTCCTCAATCACAGGAAGACTTTGATATGTGTCTCCCTGTTATAACATTATAAAACAGATGCAAATTATTAAAGATTAAAGATTTCAATATCATTAGATTTCAGGGGCGCCTGGGTGGCTCAGTGGGTTAAAGCCTCTGCCTTCGGCTCAGGTCATGATCCCAGGGTCCTGGGATCGAGCCCCCACATTGGGCTCTCTGCTCAGCAGGGAGCCTGCTTTGCTTCCCCCTCCCCTCCACCCCTCCCCCGCCTGCCTCTCTGCCTACCTGTGATCTCTGCCTGTCAAATAAATAAATAAAATCTTAAATAATAATAAGAGGACAAGCCAGCAAAAAGATATAGCAATTATAAATATTTATGCACCCAACACCGGAGCATTTTTTTTCCGTAGGAGCATTTAAATACATAAAACAGTTAATTACAAAAATAAAGGAACTAATTGATAATACAATTATAGTTGGGACTTCAACACCCCACTTACATCAATGGACAGATAACCTAAACAGAAAGCCAACATGGAAACAGTGGCTTTGAATGACACACTGGAACAGATGGACTTAACAGATGTATTCAGAACATTCCATCCTAAAATGGCAAATACACATTCTTTTCAAGTGCACACAGAACATTCTCCAGAATAGGTCATATATTGGCCCATAAAACAACCTCAACAAATTTAAGATCAAATTCATACCATGCGTATTTTCTGACCACAATGCTATGAAACAGAGTCAACCATAAGAAAAAATGTGGGAAGATGACAAATACACAGAAGTTAAACAACATGTTAACTAAACAATGAATGGATCAACCAGAAAATAAAAGAAAAAAAATTTTTAAATAAATGAAGATGAAAACACAATGGCCCAAAATCTATGGGATACAGCAAGAGTGGTTCTGAGTGGAGAGTTTATAGAAATACAGAAATACAGGAGTACCTCAAGAAGCAAGAAAAATCTGAAATAAACAACCTAATATTACACCTAAAGGAGCTAGAAAAAGAAAAACAAAACCTAAAACCAGCAGAAGAAAGGAAACAGTAAAGATTAGGGCATAAATAAATGATACAGAAACTAAAACAAAACAAGACAATAGAACAGATCAATGAGACCAGGAGCTGGTTCTTTGAAAAAAATCAATAAAATTGATAAACCTCAAAAAAAATTGATAAACCTCTAGCCAGACTTACCAAGAAGAGAAAGGACTCAAATAAAATGACAAATGAGAGGGAGAAATAACAACCAACACCACCAAAATACAATTATAAGTGAATGTTATGAAATACTATATGCCAACAAATTGAACAACTTAGAAGAAATCGATAAATTCCTAGAACATAAACTTCCACAACTGGAGAAAGGAATAAATAAAAAGTGAACAGACTGATAACCAGCAAAGAAACTTAATCAGTAATCAAAAAACTCCCAACAAATTAAAGTCCAGGCCAGATGGCTTCACAGATGAATTCTACCAAACATTTAAAGAAGAGTTAATACCTACTGTTCTCAAACTTTTCCAAAAAAAAAAAAAGGAAAACTTCCAAATTCAATTTATGAGGCCAGTATTATCATGATACCAAAACCAGATAAAGACACCACTAAAAAAAGAGAACTACAGGTCAATATCCCTGATGAACATAGATGCACAAAAACTAAATAAATACTAACAAACCAAATTCAACCAAATTCAAAGAATCATACACCATAATCAAGCAGGATTTACTCCTGGGTTGCAAGGGTGGTTCAATATTTGCAAATCAATGTGATACATCACATCAGTAAGGGAAAGAGTAAGAACCATCGATGTAAATGGGGTGTTAAAGTCCTGTACTATAATTGTGTTATCAAAAGTTCCTTTATTTTTATAATTAACTGTTTTATGTATTTAAGTGCTCCTATGTTTTGTGACGAAATTGCTCTGGAGTTAGTAGTGACAAGTTTTACAAAATTGTGAATTCACAAAAAGCCACTTAATTGTACACTGTTAAGGTATCAACTTTATGGCATGTGAATTATATATAAATAAAATGAACAAATATCTAATATATTTACATTGAATTCAGGAAAACATCCTGACAGATTGTCTCTGGCCTCAAGACCTTGGAGATACAGGGCCCAATCTCCACTGCAGTACAAGTGATGAGGACAGCAATTATAACGGCAGGAAAAGAATAGATTTTACATATTTTTCAGGTGAAATGAGCACATTTTTAACCAAAATTCCAGTGTGACTTTCAGGGAAGCACTTAGGTCTCTTGCCTTCACATTTCAAGATGTCTGTCAGTTCATCTTACATCACTGCAGTTATTACACTGAACTAAAGATATAAAGGACCCTCTTTCTGTACACTCATAAAGCACTTACTTTGTACCTCTCATTTTTATGTTGTACAAGTTTCAAAACAACCCTTTTGTCATACAGCCTCCAATTTTTTTTTACTAAAGGCAATTTTTTTACTAAAGGGATAAAATATAAATTAATTTAAAAGGTGTGGAGGGAAAGTGGTAAGGAAAAATTTTATAAGAAAATTAAAGTGAATTTTTTTTTTTAAGATTTTATTTATTTGTCAGAGACAGAGCAAGAGCACACAAGCAGGCAGAGGCGGAGAGAGAAGCGGGTTCCCTACCAAGCAAGGAGCCCGATGCAGGACTCGATCCCAGGAGCCTGGGATCATAACCTGAGCCGAAGGCAGCGGCTCAACAGACTGAGCCACCCAGGCATCCCTAAAGTGAATTTCTAACACAGTTGAAAAAGAACCGTAAACCATAAGGCTTGTTAATGTATTCTCAAATTTAGATTTTTCTAGCCTTTGAAAAATTTCTCCTAGTAAAATCCTTAAATCATTATTTATTGTCTGATAAAACTTCTACTCATCAATTTTCATGAAACTACCACAAAAATATCACAATTTATCTAAACAGTATTTCACACTTCCAATAACATATTGTATAAAGAAGCCTACCTGTGCAGCAGCAAAGGTATTAGCATCAGGAAAAATGGTCTTTCCCAACCAAGGAGTGAGACACTTCAAAAGTAAATGTTCAGTGTTGAATTATTCTAACTTCATTTTTAAAAAAGATTTTATTTATTTGACAGACAAAGATCACAAGTAGGCAGAGAGGCAGGCAGAGAGAAGGGAGGAGGAGAAGACGACTCCCTGCTGAGCAGAGAGCCTGATGCAGGGCTCGATCCCAGGACCCTGGGACCATGACCCGAGCTGAAGGCAGAGGTTTTAACCCACTGAGCCACCCAGGCGCCCCATCTAACTTCATTTTTAAAAATTTGATTATTAACAGCTTTTAAGTCTCCCATCCCTCCTCCCATTCTACCTCAAACCTATATAGGCTGATGAGAAAGGCTGTGTACTTTTTCTTTGGCACTGGTGGAAAGTTTAGGCTACATTCAGTACCCTCTCCTCAGCTCCACCATAAGAGCCCCATACCAACAAATCTGGACAAGAGGGTCCTTAACATATTAATCATGACTTAGATAGTAGTTTTACATCTATTATATGCCACTCATGCTGTCACTCAAATTTATATTATATTGGATAATTTCAGTGTTCTTGTTCTTCCAGTAAATTCTGGACATGAATGAGCATCACCTAATGAAGTTTGCCTTTTATCTTATTAAACCCTTCCAAGAGATCTTTGTGGTGACATCAAAGGGTTATAATTAAAGTATAATATCAACAGATTTCAAACTTCAGGATGGAAATCACTGATAGTAATTTCGCCTTTTCAAGAAACCTGAAATAAACTATTTAATAAAATGAAGGTACAGGACCTTTCCACAGGCATCCTTTTAGCTTTAACAGCCATTATAGGTATTATTGATTTTTAATCAATTATCAATTATTAAATTTATTTAGAATTAAATTGAATAATCTTTCAGAAGAACTTGAGACCATTTTCTCTACTATGAATTATATGTAGCCAATTGTGAGAAATGGTTAAACAACTTACCACATTCATTATAGTTTTAAGGCTTCTCTACAATATAAATTCTTTGGTAAATCTTGAGATTAGATCATTGTCTAAAGGTCTTGCCACTTTCAATACATTTGTATGTTTTCTCTCTGATGTGAATTCTCTCATGACCCCTAAAGTAAACATTTGAATATCTCATAAAAGTTTAACACATTCATTACATTTATAAGGTTTTTCTCTAGTAGGAGATACTACATATACTTGATCTTTGGATAAAAGCCTGGCCATACCCATTACATTTTTGTGGTTTCTTTCAAAGATGCATATTCTGGTGTCTACTTAACTGTGAGCCCTGGTTATAGGCTTTGCCAAATACATGACTTCTATATGGTTTCTGTTCAGTATGGATTCTTTGATGTTGAGTAAGTCTTGAAAACACATTAAAGGTTTTGCTACACACATTGACATTTGTGAGGTTTCTCTTCACCACAAATTCTCTGGGAATCCCCAGTGCTTGATCTTTGGATAAAAGCATTTCCACATATATTAGGTTTACAATGTTTCTTTTCAGTATGCATTTTCTGATGTCTAGTAAGATTTGCAAATTGGGTAAAGGCCTTGTCACATTCATTATATTTGTAAGGCTTCTCCCCAGTATGGATTCTTTGATGTCGGGTAAGGCTTGAACACACATTAAAGGCTTTGCCACACTCATTACACTTATAAGGCTTCTCTCCAGTATGAATTATCTGATGTATGACAAGGTTAGAGGACTGGTTAAAGGCTTTGCCACCTTCCTTACATTTGTAAGGCTTTTCTCCACTATGAATTCTCTTATGTTGAGTAAGGCTTGAACACTCCATGAAGGCTTTGCCACACTCATTACATTTGTAAGGTTTCTCTCCAGTATGAATTCTCTGATGAATTATAAAATTTGAATTTGACTACAGACCTTGTCACATGCATTACATTTATATGGTTTCTCTCCAGTATGGATTCTCTGGTGTCTAGTGAGGTGTGAGATCCGGTTAAAGGATTTGTCACACTGATTACATTTGTAAGGTCTCTGCCCAGAATGAATTCTCTGATGATTGGTGAGATTTGAGCTTCCTCTAAAAGTCTTCCCACATTCATTACATTTGTAAGGTTTCTCTCCAGTATGAATTCTCCTATGTTGAGTAAGGCTTGAATCCTCAGAAAAGACTTGGCCACACTCATTACATTTGTAAGGTTTCTCTCCAGTATGAATTTTCTGATGCCATGCAAGATTTGAATTTTGCCTACAGCCTTTGCCACATATATTACACTTATATGGTTTTTCACTGGTATGGATTCTCTGATGCCTAGTCAGTTTTGCAATTTGGGAAAAGGCTTTGCCACACTCATTACATTTGTAAGGCCTCTGCCCAAAATGAATTCTCTGATGACTAGTGAGGTCTGAGCTTTCTCTAAAAGCCTTCCCGCAATCATTACATTTGTAAGGCTTTTCACTAATAGGTGTTTTTTGATGTATAAGTAATGAAGGAAGTATAAAAAGTTTCCCAGATTTATTACAATTATTCATATCGATGCTAGGAGGAATTCTTTGAAGTGGCGAAGCAGAACTACTGTTGATCAAATCCTCAACTTGATTACATTCATATATTTTCTCTTCAGTTTGAAACTTCTGGAAGTCAGCCAGATGTGACTGAAACTTTATTAATCCAATCCCATTTTCAGAACATTTTATACACTTATTTCCTGCACAGGTTATGTTATTTTTTAGTTTTAACAAATACCTTTTATATGACTTCTCATGCTTGTAATATTGATAAGTACTTTTTCTTACAGAAACACTCTGCTTTAGAGGGAAATCATTCCAGGGTTTGGTGTAGTGCTGATCTCTTCTACCACTGAAATTTGGGTTATGGGCTGTGGTTACTTCTTTGTAATTTGTTTCATCATATGTATACTGACTTTCAAACTCATGCATATTTTGCAGGACTTCTCTGAAACCCAAATCCTTGATGTCATTTCTTTTGTGTCTTTCCAACATCAATGTCTGGGATAATTCCTCTTCGTTAATATCCTATTTTGGTGATAATTCCTTAATCATACTTCTAACAGAGATATCTGAAAGATATAAAGAACCATAGATTCCCTATTAATAGAGTTATAAAGTGAATATTTTACCTTGAAAACATAATATTAGGCCAAAAGTAATGCTTATATAGTTATAAAACTTCTCAACCACAGTGTGCAAATATTTAGGAATAAAGGGAATTGGATTCCTCAATAAAGAAAGGATGTTTACACACAGATAAAATTATTTTCAGGAAAGCCCAGTTCTAACACCCTATGAGCAAACCACTCAGAGTATTTACATAAGCCCTAAACCAAGTGGTATCTTTCTGTTGCCACCCCAAAGAACTCACCGATTGGCATGGACATTAGGGTGTTTCGTATTTGAAGGAAAGCAATATTATATTAATGCATATACACATACCTAATTATATAGGTACAATTATAAAGGCTAAAGCAGAGGACTATAGACCAAAATGGTAAATACTATCTTAACAAACCTATCTAACAAAAAATGGCAATTCATAATTACAAAATAAAAATAGCACTGAGAAAATGAGAAGAACTTGATAAAACACCATTGTAAGAATAACAAAATACTGTTCTGAAGTTCTATAATAAAACCCTCTATATTCATGCAGAATATGCATTTCACAGCATTAACCATTGGTGCATGACAGTCATAATACACAAAAGATATTTAAAGACCATTATCTATAAATCATAATAAAGTAAATAAACATTTTAGAAACCCACAGTAAATCCAGAAGATAAATAAGAAGCCAAAACAATTAAACACCATTATAATCTGTGGCATTCTAAAGACTTCTTCCTTCAAAACAAAGGACAGGGCTCCTACTCCGAAGGAATACATAATATGAACATTGAAACCTATGTTAAGAACCACTGACTTGGGGTGCCTGGGTGGCTCAGTGCGTAAAAGCCTCTGCCTTCGGTTTGGGGTCATGATCCCAGGGCCATGGGATCAAGCCCTGCTTCAGGCTCTCTGCTTGGCAGGGAGCCTGTCTCCCTCTCTCTGCCTGCCTCTCTGCCTACTTGTCATCTCTGTCTGTCAAATAAATAAAATCTTAAAAAAAAAAAAACAAAAACAAACCACTGACTTTTTAAATATCTGATGCAGGTAAATAATATTTTAGGATGAAGAATTTGGGAAGGCAATCAGAAATCAGAATTATGATTTCATACCTGCAGTTAACTACCAACCAACAGAGCTATTTCCAAACTGTGAAGCAGCCTTTAATAATGTGATTCTGTAGTCACAGAACACATGTACTGCGGAGTATGTGCTTTGAAATTTTACTAAGGCAGAAAACACTGAGATGAAACAAATCACAAAATGAATAAAAATACAATATACTGTAGGCAAAGGCCAATGACATATTAAACATAGGAGGAGGTCAAGAAACATTAGGACAGAAAGGTAAATTTCCAGTCCTTGCTGTATGTTATACAACATTCAAAATCTTTCTTTCTAACAGCATTAACATATTTAAAATATTCCCGAGATATGTTATCATAATATTTCAGATAAAAACAACAGGCCCGGGGACACCTGGGTGGCCCAGTTGGTTAAGCTGCTGCCTTCGGCTCAGGTCACGATCCCAGGGTCCTGGGATCAAGTCCTGCATCAGGCTCCTTGCCCCGCAGGGAGCCTGCTTCTCTCTCCGCCTCTGCCTGCCACTCTGCCTGCTTCTGTGCTCTCTCTTCCTCTCTCTCTCTGACAAATAAATAAATAGAATTTTTATTTATAAAAATTTATAAATAAAAAATAATTAAAATTAAAAAAAAAAAACAGGCCCATCATGTTTATGTATCCAACACTCATTCACACAGGAAAAAAAATGTGAAAGCTAAAATCTGAACCTAGGCCTGCAGGCTCAGACCACATGTCCTTGAGCACTAAACAGTTTGTTACTGCCCACTCAGGAAGTGAGCACAAGGTCAGAGCAAACCCCACCAGCATACAGGGAAATGCTTCAAGAAAAGCACAGGAATTGAGTTGTGTTACTAATACTGTTACTGACTCATCCCACCTGGATAAGAGCATCTCAACCGTCACTTCCTGAATGTGTTGATTTAAACAGTGACCAGGCATGGTGCTATCCTGAACTAGCTGTCCTCTGGGAGAGCAGGGATCTTTAAACAACGTGGAACGGGTAAGGACAGGGAACGCTGAGGAGACTGGGGTGTCCAGGGGCTCAAAATTAATCTGCTAAGGAAAAAACAGTGTTCTTCATCCAGATCCATGCATCACTGAACGGGGGAGAATGGAAGAGATGAAGAAGGCAATTAGCATGATACAGTGGAAGGAATACAGGTTTAGCTCTATTCCAGTATTTGCCCTGAAATTTCTCAAACGGAATATCCATTGCTTTCTATTTATAAGCATTTACTCAAGAGAGCCCTACATATAGACATGTACAAAAATGTTCTTAGAAGGCATCAAAAGCAAAATTCTGGACATTGCCATCAAGGGCAGAATGGATGAACTCAGTCTACACAGGCAGATGCCATGAAAGTGTGTCCAGAATTCAACAATGGAGAGTGACACGGGTGCAAGATGATGAGTCCCTGGTGGGGAGGACAGAGTTAGCAGGTTTTGTCAAGGTCTGAACTTTGGGGGACATGTGGATAAATTAGCTAAAAGGAACATACCAACCAAATTATTACTTACTTAATGTGTTTTATAAATAGAAATTTACCAATTTGGCATGCCAACCTTTTCGAGACTGAGTTTCCTTGTTATATAAAAACCATAGTGCTTCTTTGGGTGCCCGGGTGGCACAGCTGGTTAAGCATCCCACTCTTGGTTTCAGCTCTGGTCATGATCACAGGGTCCTGGGGCTGAGCCCCATGTTGGACTCCATGCTCAGGGCAGAGAATGCTTGAGATTCTCCCTCTCCCTCCACCCCTCCTGCTCATGCTCTCTCATCCTCTTTCTCTTTCTCTCTTTCAAATAAATAAATCTTTTTTAAAAAATATTTTATTTATTTATTTGATAGACAGAGATCACAAGTAGGCAGAGAGGCAGGCAGAGAGAGAGGAGGAAGCAGGCTCCCCGCTGAGCAGAGAGCCCGATGGGGGGCTCGATCCCAGGACCCTGGGATCATGACCTGAGCCGAAGGCAGAGGCTTAACCCACTGAGACACCCAGGCGCCCCAGAAAACATTTTGTACCAAAATACGAAAGTCAGTAAAATTCAAATAAAATCCAAGAAATTATATTTAGAAAACTTAAAATATACTACAGAAAAAGCAAGGTATCCTATATAACAATTACGGCAAATCAATTTAATGATTTCTGGCATGAATAGAGTAACTTAATAAAAAAATTTTTTCTCAAGATGTCCAATATTCCCAATTTTACAAATCCAACCAACTTGAGTAAAAGGTATCTTAGTAATAGGTAAGTCAGGTGAAAGATAAATAAAGGAACTAAGATAATTTTTTCACAAAGTTCAGGAATTTGAGTAGGTTTGGGGGAAACTGCTGTTGAGCCATAACCCTCAGCATTCAAGAAGCAAATCTTGTAATATATATATCTATATATCTTTTTAATTAACATACAATGTAATGTAGTATATATTTTAAAAAGTATATATACTTATATTTTAAGTTTGTACATCTGTGATTGCTGGCTCAAAGGGAATGATCATTAGCTATTTGATCAACACTGCCACACTGTCTTTGAGAGACTCTGTGACACTCCAAAAAGAACAGAAAGAGAACTACAGTCACTCATCAGTCAGACTTCCCTGATACTTCCTATCTCAGCCTCCCTAGGACTTGCTGACCACCCCATTCAGTGGCTTCACTGGGCGCTTCTGTAAGTGGCAGGACAGCACTATAATACAGTAATCAAAACGTTCTCCTTCAAAAATGTTGTTACCCAATAAAACCCCTCCGTGGATAAGACCACCAGAAGTTGTCCATCATCTAAAAGTGGGTGATTAGAGCAGAAAAAGAGGATTATTCCAGACCCTAGGAAAACATGTTTCACAAGCCAAACTGCACAGACTTAAGAAAATACAAAATCTGGACAAGCCAAGTATTGTCTGCATTACTAGCCCAGGCAGAGCGCAGGAAGGAGAATAAAGCACGATAAGAGATGTAAAGCAAGGGAGTTTGATTTTGCAGAGTCTTTGAGAAGACAAGAGATGCTCCCCATGTAGGACTGGGTTTCAAAGAGAATCTCTCTGTCCACTGTCTGCATAGTACTGCTGACAAATCATCTCAGAACCCGCCCTATTGCCTGGTTATACTCTTGACGTGTGGCAAGAGCAGGCCTGACAAAATGACCAGGAGGCCTTGAGACAGTCCCATACAGCCTTGGGGCCCCAAGTGCCATGGAGGAGCGGCCAATGTTCTCCTATCTCCGAAACACGGGAACAGAGGATGAAACCTGGATGGGTCCTGGAGTCAGAACTATGGAGGAACTCACAGATCAGATGGAATCAGCTGGCATCAAGTATGGAGGGAGAGACCAGAGAAAAAGAGGACCCCTACAAAACAGCCCTTCTCATCCCTCTCAAAGCCAAGGGACCAAAAAGGTCACAGCAGCCAGATAAGAGTGTCGTAGGTCATGATGAAGACTGCCCTTGTCTCTGTATCAGCTGGAATGCCATGTCTGCAGAACAGAGAAATGGGGGAGAGTTCCTTTGAGTGCTCACAAGTACTTTGCTTTTCTCACAGACCTCTCCTCTTTGAGGAAAGTTTCCCAAACAATATTTGATGAAGCAGTTGCATCTCTGGCCACCTCAGCTGCTACCAGCGTTCGCATCTTCGGTATCGTCCCACCCACTTGGTTTTTTCACTATTTTCAGCTCGCCCTCCACAGCCCTTGGCTCTGTCCCTTGCTCCAAAATGGAGATACTATTTGGGTCAGAGAGTTCTGCTTATAAGAAAGGAGAATTACATGCTGGGGCTTTTCTAGAACATAATCCCAGCCCCTTGTTCAGCTGAGGACAGAAGGTGTTACAGATGGGTCTACACTGATTTCGTTCACTGGCTGGCTTAGGAAATATTTCACCTATATAGACATCTAGCTCTCTTCTGAGAATTACTGACTCAAACACATGGGAGTAAAACCAGGGAATCCAGTATTTTAAAGGTTTGCTTCAAGGTTTTATGATTACTCAAGTGGTAAAAGCAACACTGATCTAGTGAGGAGTGGGCAGATCATCTGAAGAAAGGAGGAGATGAACGTCCAGGTGCCTCCTCATGAAGCTTTCAATACAGAGTGGATATAGCATCGGTCCCAGTCTAGCAGGGCAGGGGCCCCCAAGAAACTCACTAGGGCAGATCCCAACATTTAGAGGGACGTTATCCTCACCGAGGGAGACCAGGTTCCTATAGTTCTCCAACATCACGTCCTTGTACAAGGCCCTCTGAGCAGGGTCCAGCCACTCCCACTCCTCTGGAGAGAATTCTATGACCACATCTCTGAAGGTCAACAGCACCTGTAATGAAACACACATTACACTAAGAGACCATGGGGAGAGTTCTTATCATCACACAAATTATAGGAGAGAGGTGTAAGGATTGATTTAGCTGTAGTAACAAATCAGTGTAAGATAATTTTGTGTTATTATACTTCTTAACCAGAGGACATAAATCCACAAAATCACTGTGCACTCCACAATTTTGTGAACAAAATACACAAATTAAAAATGTATCACAAGATGGACTATATAGAAGGGCTAGTCAGCACATTTGACACACCAATTGTTTCTTTGAGGAGCTACACTATGAGTAGTGTCTTTTTTTTTATTATTTTTACTAACATATAATGTATTATGTACCCCAGGGGTACAGGTCTGTGAATCATCAGGTTTACACATTTCACAGCACTCACCATAGCACATACTCTCCTCAATGTCCATCACCCAACCACCCTATCCCTACCCCCCACCCCCCAGCAACCCTCTGTTTGTTTTGTGAGATTAAGAGACTCTTATGGTTTGTCTCCCTCCCGATCCCATCTTGTTTCATTTTTTCTTCCCTAACCCCCAAAACCCCCACTCTGCCTCTCAACTTCCTTATATCAGGGAGATCATATGATAACTGTCTTTCTCTGATTGATTTATTTCGCTCAGCATAATACCCTCCAGTTCCATCCACTTTGTTGCAAATGGCAAGATTCCATTTCTTTTGATGGCTGCATAGTATTCCATTGTACATATACACCACATCTTCTTTATCCATTCATCTGTTGATGGACCTCTACTCTCTTTCCATAGTTTGGCTACTGTGGACATTGCTGCTCTAAACATTCGGGTGCATGTGCCCCTCTGGATCACTATATTTGTATCTTTAGGGTAAATACCCAGTAGTGCAATTGCTGGGTCATAGGGTAGATCTATTTTCAACTTTTTGAGGAACCTCCATGCTGTTTTCCAGAATGGCTGCACCAGCTTGCATTCCCACCAACAGTGTAGGAGGGTTCCCCTTCCTCCACATCCGATGAGTATGGTCTTTAAAGATGACAAAGTTCACAGTGCCTTTTAAGAAAGTTTAAAATGCAAGAACGTGATGATGATGATTACAATGGCAGAAACAAAAGTTTTTTAAACATTCATGATGTGCTAAATATTACTCAAATGGGTATTATTTTGTGTAATAACATTAGGGAAATATCTGTGTCCACTTTATAGAGGAAGCAACTGTCACAGAAACTCTTAAGAAACTAGCCTTGGGTCAGATAACTAAGAAATGGCAAAGCTGGCACCTGAACCAGGTGTTCGGAATTTAGACTTGAACCTGAGAATCACAAAGTTAAGTAACAGATAGTGTTGAAAGTACATTGATAGCGGGTTTCCTAAGTGAGAAAAGAAACAAGTTCAAAGTTAAAAACACAGACCTGCAGAAAATATTTTATATGTACATACATAGTATGTTACTATTGTTACCACTATTAATTCACTAATGAGTTAGTGTAGAAAAAAATTTAAGGCCATGAAAAATTCGTAAGAACAATTTCCAAATGTTAAAATAAGTATAAAAATTACTTATGAAACAATGCATCTTTATACATACCCATAGGTTTCTGCTCGCATACACCCATGCTCATATAAACACAGTTTCAGTAAAAGCAGTCCTCTCAGACAGATTTTTGTAATGAATTCTTTAATCTTTTTTTTTTTTTTTACTCATGTGTATCTCAGTATTTTTTGTAAAACGGACATTGAGAAACTGTACTTATTTTTAATTAGGTTGTTGTCAACTTTACTCTGTAGAAGCCTAGCTAAAAAAACACAAAAATAGAAAACTTTACTTTCTCCACGAAATACCTATACGTAAATATCAAAATTGTGTCCATTTAAACATAAGCCAAGTTGAGTTTATCCAATAATAAACAATGCTTGAAGATTATAAAATTTATTACTATATTATTTAATAAATTAAAATAGAAAAAATATGAAAGCATTAGACCTTCTAAGAAATTATTAGTTATCTAAAGGGCCACTGGGTGGCTCAGTTGGTTAAGCAACTGCTTTCTGCCCAGGTCATGATCCTGGAGTCTCGGGATTGAGTCCCACATCGGGCTCCCTGCTCAGCAGATAGTCTGCATCTCCCGCTGACCTCTCGCCTCTCATGCTCTCTCTCATTCTCTCTCTCACTCTCTCAAATAAATAAAATCTTTAAAAAAAAAGAAATTGTTAACTAAAAATCATGCTGAAGAAAAAATTAGAAGCATTATTAAGAAAATTCCAGTAAACATCATGACTGACAGTAAACAACAGAAACATTTCCCTAAAGCTGAGGCTGATACAAGGGACGATACAAGGGCTCCTGCTCTTCACCACTGTGCACAATGCCCAGACATTGGGAACCATGTGGGATCCATGTGTCTTCATTCAGAGAATGTTTTAATGAGGATCTAAAAGAACAAATTTGTTTGTTTGTTCTAAAAGAACAAATTATCTCTATGTTTACTAGCATCAAAACAACTCCAAGATATCTGTACAGAATATCACAATATAACATTCACTGAAGAATTTTAACTAAAATCACCCAATGATAGGTAAATGCAATTTTATAAGACACACAATCTTCCACAGAATAGGCAACAGTGATTATAGAGTTGGTGAGTGATGATGGAGGGCCTGACAGGGAAGGAGATGTTTATTTCTTAGTTCAAAATGTGCAACACTGTTTGGAGTCTTACCTCAAAACAAAGATATATGGCATGTGATATTTAAAACAAAAGAAATGTAACATTTTAGTAACAATTGGTGCTAACAAAGACTAAGTTTTTGCTCCATTGTAATGGCTGAAACATTTTTAGGTAAAACACCGGCTCCACAAAAGTTCCTGAATGAGCAAGGGTCTTCATGTGATGGATATGCTGTGAGTGATGTTAAAGAACTTACTGTTGAAACAAATTATACAGTAAAACATCCTCTATCATTGATATGTTTCAGAACTTTTGACTCTAATCCGAATCAATATTTTAGAGCCAGAAACATGCTGATTCACTTGTTTAGCATCAAATGCTTTGTAAAATCAGGGACAACAGGTTTTTCCCCTTCTCAGTCTTATTTTCCAGCTGTTCCTGCATATTAATATGGCACATAAATGTGTAGGTCATTTTTTTCTTTTTCAAATTTGTACTTAAGTTCTAGTTAGTTTACGTGTAGTGTAATATTGTTTTCAGGAGCAGAATTTAATGATTCATCACTTTCATGTAACACTCCAAGCGCAACAGGACAAGTGCTCTCCTTAATACCCACCTCCCCATCACCCACCTACCTTCTCCGTCACCCCTATGTTTGTTCTCTACCGTTAAGAGTCTCTTACGGTTTGCTTCCCTCTTTTTCCTCCTTTCCCTACGTTCATCTGTTTTGTTTCCTAAATTCCAAATATCCATGAGATCATATATTTGTCTTTCTCTGCCTGACTTATTTTGCTGAACGACTTTTTTTTTTTTTAAGATTGTATTTATTTATTCGACACAGAGAGAGCGAGAGAGCACAAGCAGGAGGAGCGGCAGAGGGAAGGGGAGAACCAGCTCCCCTATCCCCATAGCAAAGAACCCCATTCCAGACTCTATCCCAGGATCTTGGGATCATCACCTGAGCCGAAGGCAGAGGCTTAACTGACTGAGCCACCCTGGGGCCCCTTAATGCAGTGCTTCTTGATGCTCCTCTACACGGAACTGACAGTGCCTTCATACGCAACTCCTAAAACAATCCCCTTTGCCAACCGCACTGACACCAAAGCCCCACTCCCAGTTTCTGATTCACACCTGAGTCTGAAACCCTCCCCCTGAGGATCCCCCAACAGGGTCTCTTCACAGGTTCCTGTCTCTGGGTCCTGATGAGATGGAATGTAAGTGGAGATGAGAGGTACGGAGGCAAGGCCGGGGTGAGTTCGAGCGAACGTGAGGCAGGTCCCTTGAGAGTACATTACCAAGTCTAGAAAAACCAGCATTTCAGGAAAGACAGAAGAAACAGCCAAGAATGTGACTTTCACCTGGGAACGAGTCATTTCCGCCTCCTCTTCCTTTCCTCTTCCTCTGGACTTGTTTCTCGGATAAGATCAGTCTTGACAAGTGGACCCTGAGTGCCGAACACGGGCCGCTCCAGGCCTAGGACGCACCCACCCCCGTCCTGGGACAACCGCGCACACCGGGAGGACCTCAACAGGTAGACAGTCCTCGGCCGCCCGCTGCCCAGGAGGGGCTCGTGAACACAGAGACAAGCCCGTGAGGCGGTTTCTCCCCTTTTCTTCCCACCTCACTGGCCGGCTGTGAAGCCCACGCGTTCTGCGGCTGCGGCGGCCCCGACCGAACGCGGCCCAGAACAGAGCCCCACCTTCCCGCATCCGGGACGGGGACAGGGCAGGACACTGGAGCGCCCGAAGCGGCGTCTCCGCGAATCCAGCGGCCGAAAGCGGACACGGACGCCGCGGCCCGGAGCTACCGCGCCTGGGACGTCTCACGACGACGCTGGGACTCATCGCGGCCCGAAAGGCGAGAACGTCCGTTGTAACCTCCGGAGAACCCGGGGGTGGAAGACTGGAGGCTGTGGGGCCGCGAGCCACGGGCTTGAGACGGAACATCCGAAATCCACGCACCCGAGCGTTTCCGTCACTCAGCCCATTCACTTCCGGGTCTGCAGGCAACTACGCGTGCGCAGACGGGAGAGGCGGTTACAGGGGTGGGACTTGGGCAGGGCCGGGTCCTCAGAGAAGATGGCGGTTCGTCCGTAGCAGCTCTGTAGTTTTGTCACCAACTATTCCAGAACAATATGCCCGATCCTTTTGCTTTGTGATGTTTTTGCTGTCCTATTTTTGTCCGTGTTTTTGCCAAACACATAAATAAGAATTATGACGTTTACCAGCATTTGCAACTTCTAGCATAGGGTGACTAAAAAGCCAATGAACTTGGACGCTTTCGTTTTAAGCTCTGTCTGCTCTGAGTTCTGAGGCTGATTGTGATGGTCTGGAAGATACCCAAAAGGCAGTGATGCCAATGGACACCTTGCTGGCAACTGCGAACACAATGAGCAAGTTTACCTCCTAAATAACTGCGGGGGGTGGGGTGCTTTAATCCAAAACCTCCACTGTATGAGGGATTCCTTTAGAAAGAATAAACAAGGAATTACTAAATCAGGTGCTTGAGAATCAGATCTATAGACCTTAACATGCATCCACCGAAGGGTATGTGTAGTGGTAAAAAAGTGGTAAAGAATTAAGAAATTCCCCAGGAATCCAACCACAGTCTGTGATGAGAAGACCACCCCTGTTGCCAAATTTTTAGTAGCCATTCTGTCATTTCCCACTAAATAATATTTATATTCAGAGTCCTTTCTTGAGACTGGAAATTTAGGTTATTATTATCATGGAAACTGAAATCCTATATTCTCCACTTAGAATTTTTTCCCACACATATACATTTACCAAGCTATATCTCCTGTTCTCATGAGATTTCCTAGGTTTATACATTCTATCCAAGGAGAACCCCTTTTCCACATGTGAGCACTTAATCACCTGGATTCTTGATAAGCCCCCTTCCCTTACAGACCATCACTCAAACTGAAATAGAAAATACTCACCTGATTTTTCCTGCTGTTATGGCCACCTCTGCCAAGATCACTCACTGGAGATACTCAGCTTAACTGTCAGGGCGGAGCTAGCAGTCAGTTAAATTTAAGATACTTGCAACAGCTGGAATGCTGTAGCAGGATGGAGGTTACTTGCTTCTGGAGGGAAGCCCTAGGGGAGGAGATACAGAAAGACAAAATATCATTAACACTCCTCTCTCCTCATACATCCTGGGGCTAAGGTATTCCTTTAAAAAAAAAAAAAAGTACCAGTTTTTTACTTTTCCTTTGCCTGCAAAGAATCAATGTGCCCCATTACAAGATCTATAGTTTCACTTTTTTCTCAATCATCACTTATTACTACCCAAACATTTCATCCCAGAGATTCAGGTATAAAGGAGACAAACTCTTCTCTATAAATGTAACCAGATTTACATTTGGGTCTCATAACCCTATTTGGGCTGGGCTATCACTTGGAAGTGTAAAAACCGTGCTGGCCTGGGGTGGCCACTAAGGAAGGAAAGCCACATTCTGCCGAGGAATGGTCGGTATGGAATTCAGATTTGGAAAATAGTTCCATATAATCCCCACTACTCCTCTCATCCTTTTCCTGGAAGCAGCTGAGAGAAATGATAATCCCTTTTTGAAGGACAGTCACATCCAATCACCAAATTGCCTTACCATGTTGGGCCAGGAGGAAGTAAAGGAAGTAAGTAGTTTTTGTGACAAAAGGCATAACATAGGTCAAGTTGTAAATGGACTGGAAAGTCTAAAAGGTGATGCAGATTCATTTTAAAGACCAGAATGGTGTGGCCGGAGTCAACCTATATGAATGTGTCATCAGTGGTGAAGTATGACCAATAAACTGGAGAGGCAGGTCAAAGATGCAATGGAGTCATTCTGCCAGGAGTGAGCACGAGCCTCCCAAACCATGAGACAAACACATCACCTTTTTCCTGCAGCCACAACCCTGGCATACAGTGATAGCCTCTACATCAACACAGAACCAGACTTGATCAGCACCTTGACAGTGGTCAGTGCCCTCAGAAAAAAAGTCCTTACCATGTTCTTACCAGACTACAGACCAATAGCTGAGGTTTATTTCTATTTTGCAGCCACAAAGAAGGTGTCCTTAATCAAACTGCCTGCAGTGCCCAACATGGAAAACTAAATCGCTAGAACATGGGCAGCAACCCAAAACACTGAGTTCTGAGCTCTGAGTGGAATGATTGTACTGCTTTAGGGTTTGCATGGCTGGCTCTGAAGCCAAACAGCCACAGCAACCCAGTGGACACCACTAGGTGTCAGCTCCTGTGACCCATCAGTGAACCAGGACAGACATTTAGAAGACACTTGGTGAATCAGAGACCCTAGAGCCAGGGAGAGTCGGGTTTCCTTGTAAATGTACTATATCCAAATAAACCAATAAATGTAAGTAAACTTTTTCTGAGTTCTGTGAGCTGCTCTAGCAAATTAATTGAATTCAAGAAAGAGGGTCATCGGAACCTCCAATCTTTAGCTGGTCAGTAAGAAGCACAGCTTGATAATGTGGGCTTACTACTGGCATCTGAAGTGAGAGACAAGGGCAGTCTTGTGGGACTGAGGCCTTAACCTATAGAATTTGATGCTGTTTCTAGGCATTAGAATTGCTGAGTCGTAGGACACACTGCTCGTGTCTCAGAGAATTACTTGTTGGTGTGGGGGACCCTCCCCACCACCATGACGGAATTTGGTGCTCAGACTCCTTTTTAAGGATCCATACCTAAATAGTATATATTTCCATGTGTCTGACTTCTTTCACTCAACATTAGGTTCATGGGATTCATCCCATGTTGAATTTCATTTGTTTTTATTACTGTAGAAGTATCCCATTCTATGGGTAAATTACAGTTGTAAGCCATACCAAACACACACACACACACACACACACACACACACACACATCCCATATCCATTTGACAGACAAATTCTTGAGTCTTCTATACCTACTAAGTTCACCTACCCCAAGATGAAAATATTGGGCTGGGGATGTCCAAGTTCTCTGTGGGTCAAGTTTCAGTTTTTTTTTTTTAAAGATTTTATTTATTTATTTGACAGACAGAGATCACAAGTAGGCAGAGAGGCAGGCAGAGAGAGAGGAGGAAGCAGGCTCCCTGCGGAGCAGAGAGCCCGATGCGGGGCCGATCCCAGGACTCCGGGACCACGACCCGAGCCGAAGACAGAGGCCTTAACCCACTGAGCCACCCCAGTGGCTGGTGCCCCAGGTTTCAGTTTTAATCAGAGCTCTGTAGCAACTGAATAGCCTCTTTTAGAATCCACATCACTATTAGTTTTGTCAGGGGAGTTTTGAGTTCAAGACCCCAAGGGGGGCCTTCAGGTTGAGGCTTTCTGCCTTTGCCAGAGGCTCCAAATGACAAAATCACCAAGTTTTCTTTAATCACTGGAAGAATCAAGTGTAAGTCTGCTCACATAGTTCCAACAAACCTTAATTGGAAAACAGGACTCTAATTATTTTCGGGTTTTATCAGCCATCCCTAGTGTCAGAAATGTAATATGGACAACTCAGTGCTACTGACACTTAGACTTGTTACTTGCCAACAAACAGACCATCTATAGAGTGAACATTTGGATACCAGAGGGTAGAGACACTCATGCTAGATTCCGACCTGCCCACAGGGTGGCAAATGGCAGTGGAGTGTGACTCCTGAACACTTTGGAACTGAATCCAAGCCCCTCTGCCCAATGCACAGCAAAACCTATCACTGAGACATCAGGGGTGTAAGGAAAGGTTTATTCAAGAGGCAGCCAACTGGGGCGCCTGGGTGGCAGAGCGTTAAGCCTCTGCCTTCGGCTCAGGTCATGGTCTCAGGGTTCTGGGATCGAGCCCCGAATTAGGCTCCCTGCTCAGCCGGAAGCCTTCTTCCCCCTTTCTCTCTGCCTGCCTCTCTGCCTACTTGTGATCTCTCTCTCTCTGTGTGTCAAATAAATAAATAAAATCCTTAAAAAAAAAACAAACAAACAAAGAAAAAGAGGCAGCCAGACAAGGAAACAGGAGGGCAAGCCTCAAATCCACCTCCCCAAAGTGGGTAAGAACAGTTTTGTTTTGTTTTGTTTTTAATAATCATAGAGGTTAAGATTATATACACATTGATGAAAAGGGCAGGGAAACATAAGACTGTTCATGAGGAAAGATGGAACATGAATGTTGAACAAATATGTATGTGACACACATCCCATGTTCACTTGGAGGTGGAGACTTAACATTAGGAGGAGGTAAAATTCAGCCCCTGATGTCAGGAGGTTATCTTAGGACAAGAAGAGGGATTATGGAAAAGCTCTGAGAGCCGGTATAAACTGGATGGGGTCATGGTCTCATGACCCCAGGTAAGGAACGCAGAGTCTTGCTTGCTCACGGGCTGGAACAGAAGTCCTGGCTTCTGCAGAGACAGCTAGTGGGATTGTTAGTGGGGTCTGAAAAGACGCAATGGTTGATTAGGGGAAAACAGTTCCCTGAAAAAGATTTAAATTTTCTTCTAGTTTCAACCTCACTAACCCTATGGGGCATGATTTCAACTTCTCTACCTGCACCTCAGCAGATGGGAATAATCCCCTCTGACACTATGGGCCAGGGACGTATAAGAACATACTACACCAATCCCTACTATGGATTCCGGTGTAGAAAGAGGAACAGGGTATGGAATTAGCACCTGCATCATCACTGTAGCTTCATTGTCTCACTACGTACCCTGCCCAAACCTTATCAGTTGGTTTGGGTCCTTTTTTCCAACCCCCCCATGTGAACACAGATGAGAATGTTTAACATCTGTATGAGTCAGAGACTGCAGTAAGATTGTGTTATTTCATGAGCAGGAGCTTGGAGAATGCAAGGAGCCAGAAGAGGCTAACATGGTGGGTGGGAGATGGCCAGGGCAGTAGGGAAGGCACCCACACTTTTCATTCTCCAACGCTTTTCACCTTAAGGTCTGAGCTGGCTTCCCCTTTGCACCTCCCAGAAACTGAAGTGTGGCTTGGCTTAGAGGTTTCTTTATTCCTGCCTGTTTGCAGCCATACTTGACCCTATAGTCCTTGTCACTTAACCTCCCTTCCCACAACCATGGAAGACAGTGGCGTGGCGCCTGATCCAACAAATCTATACAAGTTTGAGTTCCTTCTCTTCGCCAAACATGTTGAAGCTTGTGGCTAAAGCAGTTGAAGTCAGGTTTTAGGCTGCCAAAGACATCAGGAGGTCCAGGGGGGAGAGAGTGTCAGTGCGCTGTAAGCAAGGTGTTAGTATGGAACATTTTCTTTTGGTTTCTAGAAGGTTACTGGCCACATGCAGCTCAATCACATTAACTTACAATGTTAATTCACCCAAATCTCTTTATCAGCGCTGGGGACTCCTTGTGCCTCCCTCCCCCACATCAGAAGAAGAAGAAACACCACTTCTAGACCCTTCATCTTTCTGCCAAGGTAAGACGAAAGAACAAAGCACATTCGGGTTGCTTGTTTCCATCCTACCCTCCCATACAGCAGCTTCATTAACAGGTAAGACAGTGGAAGGCCCTACTCACCACCACCCTAGTCTAACACCTGGATGAGAGAATTTGCTATTGGTCCCAGAGAGCCTTCTTTTCCATAACCAGACCAACAAAGAGACTTTGTCCCTTTCTTTCCAAAGCGTCACGCCTCTCTTATTGCACCATCCTTGTCACCAAGACTGCCAAGAAATGTGAAGGATCTTAGCCAAAATAAATTAGCTTGCCAGTTTCATAGCTGCTGGCAGAATGCACGAGATTCCTGGATTGGACACAAAAGATTTTATTAATCATTTGACAACTGGAAGCAAGAACTTCAGTTCACATGCCCCTTCCCCACTCCACACCCCACAAGGGGAGGCAAAGGGGCTCAGGTAGATGCTGCATGAACAGATTTATGTCACAGCTGAGGAAACTCAGCCCAGAGCTTTCATTATTTATCACAAACAGAACTGTTCAACCTTGCCTCAGAAGGAGGTAGGACCTTTATTATACTGGTCGGGAAATCCATCTACCCCTTGGTCCAGTGAAAGACACTATCACCATCTTACAACAATCCTTGACAAGAGATTCTGGAAAAGAGCTGATACAAGACATGAAAAAAAAAATCCTGAGAGGACCATAGAGAAATGTGTCCTAGCAGAGTGTACTTCTCTTTCTAAATGTGGGGTTAAGGACCCCTTCAGGAAAAAGGGCCACTGAAGTTATTTATTTGTCAGAGAGAGAGAGAGCATACGCACGTGAGCGAGCGAGCACAGGCAGGCAGAGGCAGAGGGAGAAGCAGGCTCCCTGCCAAGCAAGGAGCCCAATATAGGACTCAATCCCAGGACGCTGGGATCATGACCCGAGCCGAAGGCAGCCACCCAATCAACTGAGCCACCCAGGCATCCCAAAGATTTTTGACACCAAGATGGGCTTTGGTTGTGTGATAGACAGGAGAGGATGGGAAAATTTAATGGGGATCTTCATGGAAAAAATCAGCTCCATGGAGTGATATTAATGAGATGCCCCAGTGACAGATGAGAACAAGTGAAAACAAAGTATTATAAAACATTTTCGTAATGAAATGTCCTAGCTGCATTGGGAAGAGTCAATCTCTAAACACACCACACAAAAAATTAATTCTTTTTCTTAAAAGATATTATTTATTCACTTGACAGAGAGCGAGCACAAGCAGGGGGAACAGCCAAGGGAGTGGGAGAAGCAGACTCCCACCTGAGCAGGGAGCCTGATGCAGGGCTCGATCCCAGGACTCTGGGATCATAACCTGAGCCCAAGGAAGATGCTTAACTGACTGAGCCACACAGGCACCCTCAAAAAATTAATTCTTAATGATCTGCAGATCCAAATTTTAAAGATAGATAATGAAGTTTTTTGAAGAAAACACAAAAGAATTTATCTGTGATTTTAGAATAGGAAATGATGCCTTAAACAAGACAAAGCATTCACTATGAAGGGGAAAAAAATGACACATTAGATTATTGTATTGAAATTAAGAGCCTCTTTTTATCAAGTGACAGACTTACTTACATAATAATTATATAATCTTTCATTTTTATTTGCTGCTATTAATTATTATTATTACTGGGGCAGAAGCTCAGCCTGTCTTGTTCAGACTCTATTGCGATGTGCCTGTTTCACAATTGCACTTACGGTGCTCACTCTCAGTGAGTGAATAAATGATGGGATGCTGTGCAAATGCATACATTTACTCAGACTTTTGAATAAGATGAGGGGATTTTGTGTTCCTTATTCAGGCAGGGCAGAACCTGGGCACACTGGGGCCACTGCTCATGAGCAGAAAGGGGCTGACGATTGGAAAACAGAGAGATTATAGCCGTGGTGTTCACCAGGCACCAACTGGGATTATAAATAAGAGTAATACAAACTTGAAAGATGGGGGAGAGTAAGTAAAAAGACACGAAGGTGCTCTGGGTGGCTCTGGACTCAGGAGAGTATCTAGTGGAGACAGTAGTCCTGTGAATGTGTTGGACACGCTGCTTGTGCCTGTGCAGAACACAAACCATGGAGCTGCTGGCCCAGATGATGAGCCCCAAACAGCACGGCAAGGAATAACAACAAGGCTGCATACAACGAGTCTCTGGTTTTGTCATGATGAACTGCAGAACAGTATCCAAAACCTTTTAACCAAAAAAGATTGTCACTCAGTTTACCAGTCGCATACGTAGGAAAAATAGCGTTTACCAGTATGTAGAGGACCAAACACAGAAAATGAAGAAACCAACGCACTGTAGGACTTTTACTTTAAGCAGTGCTCCCTGGGAGACTCTGGAGCCAGTGGTGATGGCCTGGAAGACGCGGAAGAGGCAGGTGCTGTTAAGGGACCCACCCCTGCCCACTCTGTGCACATGGAAAAGAAGTTGGCATCTGAAGTCACTGAAGAAATGTTTCAACCCAGAATTTACCGTTGCCTGGGGACTCCTTTAGACAGAATGATCAAGGAATCGGATATAGTCAGGTGCTCATGAGCAAATCTTAGCGAGGTAAAGGATGATACAATGATAGAGAAGAAAGAAATTTCCCAGAAATCCAAATATGGTCTGTGATAAAAAGATCATTCCTATTGCCAAATCTCTACTGGTCATTGTGTCAGTTCCCAGTGGACTTATTTCAGAGCCAGAGGACCCTATATGGGAATATGGGACATGGACCACGTTTATGAAAACCAGATTTAATATTCTCTACTTACTGTTTACACTTTACATTTTTGACTTAGAGTTTTTCTTTCATCAAGAACCTTCCAAGGTTTGAATATATAACCTTTAATATTAATATATGAATCATTAATGTGAAGTCCATTGTACCTTCCTCATCCTTCACAAATCTATGAGACAGGCACTGATATTATTTTCATGGTAAAGGTAAGGACAACGTAGGCAGAGAAAGGTTAGACGATTTGTCTGATTTACATCTTAGTGGCATAGTGGGGACTTGAACTTGGTGGGAGTGGTAAATGGTAGTGAATTTAACCATCATGCCATACCAAAAAAGCTAGTTACACGTATTCTTCCAATAATCCAGACCTAATTAATGTTACTACCTATTTTATACCCATTGTTTTATGTTAGATTGGTGGCATTTTATTTTGTAGTTTTGGTTGTAAAACATTTCCATTTATGTGTTGCCTTTATTGTATAAACCCATGTCTGTTTTGAATAAAGATTTAGAGGTCATAAAAAATGTAGATGCACTGATCACAATTTAATACTATAGGTACCTGCCCTATAGTATTATGAAATAATACGTAATTGTGAAATAATGAGTGAAATAATAAGTAATATTTAGTAAGACTTTATGGTGCATATAATAGCAGTTGGGGGCCTGGGACCTTTTACCTATGAAAGACTGATATGAAGCCTCATGGGCATGATGTTCCAGGATGACTGGTAAAGTGAAAATAAGCAAACTGTTTAACCTTTACAATGAGTTGTTATTATTATTTTAAAAGATTTTATTTATTTATAAAAAAGAGAGAAAGAGTGAAATAATAAGTAATATTTAGTAAGACTTTATGGTGCATATAATAGCAGTTGGGGGCCTGGGACCTTTTACCTATGAAAGACTGATATGAAGCCTCATGGGCATGATGTTCCAGGATGACTGGTAAAGTGAAAATAAGCAAACTGTTTAACCTTTACAATGAGTTGTTATTATTATTTTAAAAGATTTTATTTATTTATAAAAAAGAGA
Source organism: Martes martes (assembly GCF_963455335.1). Lineage (NCBI taxonomy): Eukaryota > Metazoa > Chordata > Mammalia > Carnivora > Mustelidae > Martes > Martes martes. Next base: position 53,940,070 of record NC_137905.1, on the reverse strand, counting down.
GAAAGAGCATAAGCACAGGGAGGGGCAGAGGGAGAAACTTCAGCAGACTCCCCGCTGAGTGAGGAGCCCAACCCAGGGCTTGATCCCATGACCCTGAGATCATGACCTGAGCCAAAATCAAGAGTTGAACACTTTACTAACTGAGCCACACAGGCATCCCAATGACTGCTTATTATAATGGGGGTTTTCAGATGGCAGGGGATTGGTAAAAAGTGATCATCTTATACCATTTTTAGGAGGATGACTTAAGTTTCTTTTATGATTATCAGAGGCATTTTCAAGAAGTGGCTCAAGGTAAGTTTTACTTGCTTTGCAGAATAAGCTAAATTAAATTTTACTAAATGGTTTTGTCTGCTCAGGGAGACTCATATTTTGTGAGAACTCTTTGAAGGAGATCCATTCAACTCTTACAAACATGTAATAAGAAACATTAATATTTTTTAAATTTATTTTTTAAAAGATTTTATTAATTTATTTATTTGAGAGCGAAAGCATGAGAACAAGCAGGGAGAGCAGCGCAGGAAGAGAATGAAGCAGACTCCCCACTTAGCAGGGAGCCTGATGTGGACTCGATCCCATGATCCTGAGATCATGACCTGAGCCAAAGGGAGATGCTTAACCAATTGAGCGACCCAGGTGCCCTGAAACATTAATATTTCTAAGTGGGAACCACAGTAAGTGGAGAACATTGGATTTTAGCCGTGACACATGAGCCTCACATCTCATGTTTCCATGCCAATATCTGGCTCAGAAGAAGAATTTCACCCCCTGGAATCTTACAGAATGACCACCAGGGATTTGGCAATAGGAATGATCTTTTTATTAACAAACTACAGTGGACTTCTGGGGAATTTTCATCTTCTTTACCATTATCTTTTACTTTATCTAGTGGGATGAGGGTTCAGGTCCACAGATTTGATTCTCAAACACCTGACTGTACACAACTCCTTAGTCATTCTCTCTAAGGAGCCTTCCACGCAGTAGCCGTCGGAGGGTTAAAAGACTTCCTTGATGATTTTGGATGTAAACCGGTTTTCTGTGTTCACAGAGTGGGCAGGGACATGTCCGCTGGCACCACCTGCTTCTTGAGCATCTTCCAGACCATCATGATGGGTCCTGGGGATTCCAGGTGTGTGGGGCTAAAAGTGAAAGCTCCCAGGCACCTGGGCATCTCCAGTATCCTTTGCTGGATCCTGAACATGATGCTTCACATTACTGTTCCTGTGCATATGACCAGCAAGTGGAGAAATGAACATATCCCAAAGGAGAGAATTAGGACTACTGTTATTCAACAACTTACAGCTACCTAGTAAAGTCATGTATGTAGCATGGCTCTCATTCCATGATGGTTTCTCTTTGGGGCCCACAATCTGGTCCAGTGCCTCCATGGGTTTTTTTTCCTGTACAGGCACCAGCAGGGTGTCCAATACATTCATAGGAACAATCTCTCCCCCACGTCCTCCCCTGCCCTACAACCACCCAAAGCACCCTTGTCCTTGTCATCACCTTTGTATCTTTGTGCATTCTCTCCTCCATCTTCTACAACTGTTCGATGATTTTGGACAATCCCAGTCTGTGGCTGATAAACACTACTACATGAATCACTGCTGGTTTCCTCTGTCAGTCCCTATACTCTCATAAGTCATGACTCCAGATTGTCCAGGCTCTGTATTGCCCAGAAAAGAAATACAAAACCACGTAAACTCGTCATAAATATGAAAATTACATGCATATTTACAACACTTAGTTGTTTATTAGTCCATCTGACAGTTCAAGCACAATTCTGAAACAGTCATATTATAAGAGAGTGGTAATCAACACAGCCTTGTCATCTGCTGCAAAATGACTAAATTGAATATAATTGTTAATGATACATTACATGATTGTCATATTAAGACTATGCAATATAAGTGTATTAATATTTGAAGTGAAGGAATTTGGAACCTAGGTAATATTAAAACAGCATTTCCTGAAACAATCTGGAGATTATGAAGTGATTGAGCATGTAACTTTCAATCTGACATAATAAATTTTCCCCAAAATTAACTAGTTATGGGATTGTATGAAAAATTCCCTAAAATAAGAGCACCATTTGACATGGTCATTCAATATACTGAAGTTAAAAAAGCTTCCACGGAATAGTGAATAGCCTAGAGTTAGGCTGAAGAGTACATTTTTTTTCAGAGAGTGGCCACAGCACAAACTAAGTATGAGACTCATCATTACACTCTTATAGAGACATTAATCATCTAAAATTTGATGTTTTGAGTTGGCCCCGGTGGCCTAATGGATAAGGCATTGGCCTCCTAAAATTTGATGTTTTGAAGGGAAATTTAAACATTTTCTTGTAGAAGGGCTAGAGTAACCTGGCATAGAACAAAGAATAGCAGAAAAGTTTTGCAGGCTTTTTAAAAAAAAGTAGACTATTGACTATTAAAAAACACACATTGGGGCACCTGGGTGGCACTGTTAAGCATCTGACTCTTGGTTTCGGATCGCGTCATGATCTCAATTTCCTGAGATCAAGTCCTGCATCTGACTCCACACAGAGCATGGAGAGCCTGCTTAGGATTCTCTTTCTCCTTCTCCCTGTGCCTCAACCCCCACACCCGCCCCCCACACTCTCCCTCTCTCAAAAAAATAAACAAGAAAATAAAATAAAAGCACATGTTGTATGGGATAAAAATGCACGGATTTGGGGATCTATGGGAGTTACATCTTGGTCTACTATGCAAAGATGTCATCTGGGCATGTTGGCAAGAAACAGTCTCTGTGGTACTTTCTCTGGTCTCTGTGGTGAGGAAGTAAGTTTATTTAGGGGCCTTTCATTAAACTTGAATAGTGGGAAGTAGCCAATGGAAGACTAAATCACGGATCTATTTTGTTGATTTGGAGTTTTTGGAGTGAGGTTGTCAAAAGGTGAAGATGGAGATTTCTTCAAGTTTATATAGAGAGAAGCCTTAGCTGTGTCAGTCATATATACCATGTGGGTGTTCTCCACATCATGTCACCATCTTAAGGCTATGTCCTTGGAGCAGCCTCTGGGAGCAGGAAAGGCAAGTGGAACCCACATTCCAAGAACGGCAAGCAGGTGAAGAGCCTCTGAGTGCCCCAGTCCAGTTCATGGGTCAATTAGTGGCCACATTTTATGTTTCTGATGACGTTCCCAACACCCCTGCATTTCTCCCCTACCCCCGTCATTCCCCCATGCTATCTGTACACTACCTGTGTGCCCTTTCCCCGTGTCTTCATTTTACCTTGTGTTTCTTCACTCTCTGTCTCTCTCTCTCTTGCTCTCTCATACACACACACACACACACACACACACAGTCACAACCTCCACATCCCACCCCTCCTGCTATGTACCTGGATCTGAGGTGGCAGTGCTCACAGCCACTTCTAAGGTTGCACATCCTAAATGATATCCTTGTGGGTTGTTCAGGGATGGAAAGAATAAAAGCAGTAGAAAGATCTCCCCTTTCTATATGTCTGGAAGTCTGGACATACCATGATTCTTACACATGTGAACACCTTCCTGGGATACAGATGTCTGTGTTGATGGTGTGAGTGTGACTTTAATGAATATAAGTGAGCTGTGTGAGTTTGTGTGTGTCACAGTATGTATGACACACTGTGCCTATATGTATATAGTGTGTGTGTTTGTATATAGTGAGTTTTGGATGAGTGAGAGTTTGTTCCAGAAAGTGTGAGTGTCTGTGTTTAAGTGAGCATGTGTGACTGTATTTGTGTATGAATACACACGTGCATTTGCACCTGTGTGTAAGACTGTAAAACACATGTAGACTAGGGACAGAGCACCATCAGGATTCTAATCTTTCACTTGGAAACTGGGGGCTATGGATAGTGGAGATAGATCAAATTGTGCATCTGTATGAAAGAAAAACAAAGGGATCAATTTGAACTCATATTTTTAAAATCAACTACAAAAGCAGTCAGGCCCAGTACTGAACATGGAGAAAAAAATTTTAAAAATGAAAAAATAAAGCTTGAAGACCAAGGTAACCATTCAGTGCTCTTGAATTAAGGAAGTAACATTTGCTTATCTGTTAGGTAAGGGATTATAAAATCACCTTGCTAAATTATCTCATCCTGCTTGAAAAACCATGCTTTCATGGTGTATATTTCTTTTTTTTTAATTATTTAAAGATTGTATTTATTTATTTATTTATCTATAAAGCACACAAGCAGGGGGAAGGGCAGAGGGAGACGAAGAGAGAATCTCACGCAGACTCCAAGCTGAGCATGAGCTGGACATGGGGCTTGATCCTATGACCCTGAGATCATGATCTGGGCTGCAATCAAGAGTCAGACGCTTAACTGACAAGCCACCCATGCGTCCCAAACTTGTGTATTTCTATAGTTATTATTCTGTTAGATTTCCTGTACCTATGTGTGTTGGGGGAAGGGTGAATATTGGAAAACTACACTTTGCAAAAACTTCCCATATCGACCTGCACTTCCAAATTAATTGTTATTGAGATGTGCAAATGAGTCCATCGGTTTCTAATGTAAATTATATATTATTATCATGTACTTCATTTTATTTGTATTTCTTAGAAAATCTTCTTGGTTACTTTGTTTCTATATTTCTGCTTATAGCATAAATGATGCTGCGGTCCACCGGTCTGAAGACTGAGAAATAATTCTTTTGGGGTAGAAAAACTTTTCAGGGGAACAGAGAATACAGTGAGACACACGTGCTTCAAGGCCAGTCCCACCTGTGTCAGACCTCAGTATTTCCTGCTCCCTCCCTAGGAGACCCTGTCTGCCTCCAGGGATCAAAGGAAAGAAAGAAACCTCCAAACACTTGCAAAGGTCTCTTTGGAGATGATAACCACAAACTTGTCATTGTTTTTGGCAACTGACAATTTGGAAAAAAGTTTTCCACAAATATTCCCAGGTCCCCAAGCCTGTCCTCTCACTGCAGCTACAGGTAAAGAGAAAATTGCCATTGTTCAGGGAGTTGAGGTCCTAGAACCACAAACCCATATTTAGTGGTCTGGCAGCTTAACCTCTCTCTCACAGGATACTAGCTGTTCTTACTGGGGTGCTGATCCCCGTCCTGGCAGCCAGAGGGATTCCACTATTTTGGAGTTTACTTTATGGGGGCCAAGTCTGCAAACAAAGAGAGGTAGCAGATGTCTGGGTAAGTGTTCATATTGGGAAAAAACAAGGATTTTTATGGGTTTGAACCTGGTCCAGTGCCAAAGCCACACAGGAAAGTGGAACATTTCTTTGGCTGGAGTGGAGTTAGTAAAGAGAGATGGGGGTCCTAGACCTTCACTGACCCCTGATGGCTCCTGACGTGACCTAGTATGACCCGCACTGACAGTGACTGTTGGTGTTGAATCCAAGTGATAATGAATTCTGATTTTTCATGTGAACCGATGCCTGTACTTCTAAAGTAGATCTGCAGACAGGCTATCTTACTCTCTGTGGGTCCGCATAGACTATGTTTTCAGGGTTACTAGAGGTGCTTATAATACCTCCATAATTAGTAAGAACTAGAAGAAATCTACAGAATTACCTAGTCTTTTGCAGAAGCAGTGCATAAGAATGACAATTACCAGAAGAGAAATGTTCTATCTCGGGGTGTGTGAAATGATTAGTGGAGGCATTAATTTTTTTTTTTCTGTTGAAAACATCCATGATCTGTTGATTTTGGTAAGACCATTTTCCATCTTTGAGTTCGGGGAGGGGGCATTTAAAGGAATGGCAATGTTACAAAATGGATTTCAGATGGCAGTTAGACACAAAAGTATATTGGGATCTATTGTCTGGTTTAAAAATCTTCTCCTATCAGGGTGCCTGGGTGGCTCATTCAGTTAAGGCATCTGCCTTTGGCTCAGGTCACAACCTGGGGTCCTGGGATTGAGCCTCGGGTCAGGCTCCCTGCTCAGTGGGGAGTTGGCTTCTCCCTCTCCCTCTGCTGCTCCCTCCACTTGTGCTCTCTCTCTCTCACTTTCTCTGTCAAATAAGTAATAAAATCTTTAAAAAATATTTTCCTATCAATCACAAGCTCTTAAATTTCAATTTATAAGTGTATAAAGTATATAAATATATAAGTGTTTTCCCATCTTAGAGGTTTCATTTTATATATGTGCCCTATTTAAATATGTTTCACAAAGCTTGTCTCGGTGCCCACGTTTTTTTTTTTTTTTAATGATTTTATTTATTTGAGAGAGAGAGAAAATGAGTATGAGCAGGAAAGGAGAGGCAGAGGGAGAGGAAGACGCAGACTCCCCAGTGAGCAGGGAGCCTGATGCGAGATTCAATCCCAGGACCCTGGGATCACAACCAGAGCAGAAGGCAGACACTTAACTGACTGAGCCTCCCAGGTGCCCTGACAATGTTTTTTCATAAGTGATGTTATTAAACTTTTTACTTTGTCACTTGAAATGAGTGATGTTGAGTTTCTACTCTATAGTACTTCATCCCATATCGGTGTTTCAAGACCCATAGTTCAAGACCCATAGTTTCAAGACCCATAGACTCATAGCACCATCGAGTATTAAGTGATTCTTGTGATGGGTATCATTTTGCTGACATAAAGGCAAATTAGTGTTTCTGGAGTCAGTCCAATAGAAAGCCAATAGTGCATTCTTTCCATATAATTTGTTTCCAAGCAGGTCTGTATACAATAGAATACCATCAGCACATCTTGATTTTATGAAGATACTCAAAACTTTTTCATAGTTGGTACTAGCCTAGACAATAAGCATTTACACATAAATGGAAACTGGTTACAAAAATACAAAATACCAAGTGTAAAATAATATAACAAAGTATGAAATCGTCTAAATATAAGCTGTATTTTGAAGGCATTTATTTCCTTATTTTTAAAGATTTTATTTATCTCTTTGTCAGAGAGAGAGTGTGTGTGGCAGGCAGAGGGAGAAGCAGGCTCCCCGCTGAGCAGGAAGCCCAGTGCTGGACTCAGTCCCAGGACCCTGGGATCATGACCTCAGTTGAAGGCAGATGCTTAACTGACCGAGCCGCCCAGGCATCTCCCCACCTGTATTTTGAAGAAGACATCTAACTAACTTTGTTAGAACAGCACCATGTGTAAAGGCACTGCCATTATACCAGCCCAGCCAGGATCACATCTCCCCATTCCTATCAAAATGGTTTGAATTTGATAAATCATTAACCTTTCCCTGCCTCAGTGTTCCTTATCTTTCCCATGAAAATGCTAGTACTGACTCTCTCATGAAGTTGGGAGGAATCCAGGATGTCTGTAACCGTGCATTGTATGAATCATGTTCTCTAGAAAGCACTGAATGTGAAACAGTCAATACTTGGAAACCTGCTATTGTGCAATAACTAGAGGTAATTATTTGTAAGTTGGAACTAATGTAAGAGGAAAATACTGAATTCCAGCTGGTATGGTATGACACGCAGGTATGACATGCAGGGATCTCTGGCTTGGAGGATGTATATCACTCCCTGGGACCTGGCAGGGATTTGGCGATAGGAATCATCCTCCTGCTACAGATAATAGTTGGAATTCTGGGGAATTTCTCTCTTCTTTACTATTATCTCTTGCTTCACTTGGCAGAATGCAGGTTTAGGTCCACAGATGTGTTTCTCAAGCACCTGACTGTGGCCAATCTCTTAGTCATTTCTTCTAAAGGAATCCCCCAAACGATGGCAGGTTTGGGGTTGAAATATTTCCTTAGTGATTTTGCATGCAAACTCGTTTTCTATGTGCACAGAGTAGGCAGGGATGTGGCCATGGGAACCACCTGCCTCTTGAGTGTCTTCCAGGTCATTAAAATTAGTCCCAGAAGCTCCAGGTGGTCAGAGCTTAAAGTGAGAGCTCCCAGGTACCTGGGCACCTCCAGCATCCTCTGCTGGGTCCTGAACATGATGCTAAATATTACTGTTATTTTGTTTATGACTGGCACAAGAAACAACATAACCATTACAAGGAAAAGTGACTATGACTATTGTTATTCCATAAGTGGTAGCCACATAGCACAGTCATTGTATGTAGCATCAATATTGTTCCATAATGGTTTCTGTTTGGGGCTCATGATCTGGGCCAGTGGCTCCATAGTTTTCATCCTGCACCAGCACAAGCGGCGAGTCCAACACATTCACAGGAATACTCTTTCCCCCAGACCCTCCCCTGAGATCACAGCCACCCGAAGCACCCTTGTCCTGGTGAGCACCTTTGTTTCCTTCTGGACTCTGTCCTCCCTCTTCCACATCTGTCTGGTCATGTTTAACAATCCCAGCCTGTGGCTGAGGAATGCTTCTGTACTGCTGAATGCGTGTTTTCCTACCGTCAGCCCCTACATCCTCATGAGCCATGACTCCAGAATGTCCAGCCTCTGCTTTCCTTGCAAAGGAATACAAAATCACTTAAGCTGATCATAAATGTGTAAACTGTATGTTTATTCCAATGGTTATTTATTTACCATCCCCTCCAGGTATAAGCACAGCTATGAAACAGTCACAGGGCCAGAGCAGCAAACAGGAATGACAGAGCTTCTGCTCCTCAGTAAACATTACCATGAACGGCAACTGTAAATGAAATAGAATTGCGTTAACAGTCATATAATTGATATTTATGATGTTTGCAGTGGAGGAGTTCAGGTTCTGTGTGGTGATTACAGGGTGGTTCTGGAAACAATATGCAGAGTCTAAAGAAGTCATTAAGAACACAACTTTTGGGACGCCTGGGTAGCTCAGTGGGTTAAAGCCTCTGTCTTCGGCTCAGGTCATGATCCCAGGTTCTGGGATCGAGCCCCACATTGGGCTCCCTGCTCAGCGGGGAGCCTGCTTCCCTTCCTCTCTCTCTGCCTGCCTCTCTGCCTACTTGTGATCTCTGTCTGTCAAATAAATAAATAAAATCTTTTAAAAAAAATACAACGTTCAAGCGTGCCTGGGTGGTTCAGTCAGTTAAGCATCTGCCTTCAGCTCAGGTCATGATGCCAGGGTTCTGGGATCAAGCACCATATCGGGCTCCCTGCTCAGTGGGGACCCTGCTTCTTGCTGTCCCTCTGCTGCCCCCGCTGCTTGTGCTCTCTCTCTCTCTCTCTGACAAACCAATCAATCAAATCTTTAACAACAACAAGAAGAAGGATACCACTCTGGATCTCATACAATAAATTTTTCAGACACTAAGTGCTATTAGGATTGTAGGGAGAGTGCTGTACAAAAGGAGCACCAGTTGAGATGGTTATTTTGAGAATCCGAAAACCAAAGAGCAGCAAGTGAGACCGGAGGGCAAATTCAGTTTCAGAGAGTACAGCCATTGAGGGATATAACGGATCGTGCATTGCATCCATAGAGAGACTCTAGTCATTTGAAATAAGATGTTGTGGAGGAGATGAGTATATGTAAAACGTTTCCATTAGAAGTGGCCGTCAGACAAAAAGGATCACAAATCAGTTTCTTTTTTAAGATTTTATTTATTTATTTGAGAGAGAGAGCACAAGCAGGGAGGAACGGCAGAGGGGGAGGGAGAAGCAGGCTCCCCACGGAGCAGAGAGCTCAATGCAGGACTCACCCAGGACCCTGGAATCATGATCTGAGCCGAAGGCAGACGCTTGACCAACTGAGCCACCCAGATGCCCCCACAAAGTAGTTTTTTGCAGTTTTTAAAAAGATACCGTGTAAAGTGTTGCTTATTAAAAATGGTGAGGAGGGACGCCTGGGTGGCTCAGTTCGTTAAGCGGCTGCCTTCAGCTCAGGTCGTGATCCCAGGGTCCTGGGATCGAGTCCTACATCCGGCTCCTGGCTCAGCAGAGCGCTTGCTTCTCCCTCCCACTCTGCCTGCTGCTCTCCCTGCTTGTACTCTCCCTCTCTGTTAAATGAATAAATAAAATCTTTAAAAAAATTCTTTTAAAAAAATGGTGAGGATGAGGAGAAAGGGGAACCCCCCTTACGCAGCTGGTGGGAATGCAAGTTGGTGCAGACATCTGGAAAATAATATGGAGGTTCCTCAAAAAGCTAAAATTAGAGCTACCCTACAACCCAGCAATTGCACTACTGGGTATTGACACAAAGGATACAAACACAGTGATCCAAAGGGACACCTTAGCAAGAGTAGCATGTCTGTATTTAATCCACTAATGGTTGTATTCTGGATGATAATTATCAATTTATATAGTGATCTTCATTACACCAGTTATACGTTCTTTGTTTTTTTTTAAATCATAACTTTCTTATTTTAGAAATAATTCTGTTACCCCTTTCAAACAGGTGGCTTTACATTCAGTATAATGAAAATTTTTTAAAGATTTAATTTATTTGACAGAGAGAGTGCACAAGTAGGGGGAGTGGCAGGCAGAGGGAAGGGGAGAAGCAGGCTCCCTGCAGAGCAAGGAGTCCAATGGGGGACTTGATCCGAGGACCCCGGGATCATGACCTGAGCCAAAGGTAGATGCCTAACCCACTGAGCCACCCAGGCTCCTCGCTTGATCTGTATTTTTAAAAGTGTTGGCATCAGATGCACAGGTCATGAACTCACAGCTCAATGAAATTTCACAAACCAAATATATCTCTATTGAACACCTAGACTTTAAAAAAATGCATAGGTGTACAAGATTGGCAGCATTCCACAGCAACCCCATACATTTCCCCCTAAAATTTCAGTACTTCCACTAAGTAACCAATATTCTGACATCTAAGAGCATAGAAAAATTTCAGGCTGTTCTTAATTTTACACAAAGAATACAGCATTCGGTTACTTTTACTTTTACTATTCCATGCATTATGTGTGAATCTGTCTATACTGACTAACAAAGAATTAATTCAGCCATTCCTCTGTTGTCATTCACTTGAGTGGTTTTCATTTGGGGGCAATTAGGTAATACTCACATGTAAATTCTTTGCTTTTTGTGAGACATACGTGTATACTTTTGGGTATATACGCGGTAGTAGAATTTTTCAACCGTAGACTTACATCTGTCCGGCTTTTTGGCACACTGTGAAATATTTTCCAAAAGGTTCTTTTTTAAACTAATTTTCACACCCAGCAGCAGAGTATGAGATTTCTGGTTTATCCACGTTGTGCCAACCCTTGGTATTTTCTGGCATTTTTGTTATAATATTCTTGTTGATATGATTGTTCCCAGTAAGGATTTTGTTTGCCTTTTCTTGATATCTAAGGAAGTTGAATATCTTTTCAGATATTGACTTTGGATAACCTTTTATTTTTTTCAAAGTGTCCTTTGGTATATTTTTGCCATTTTTAAAAAATTTATTTATTTGATAGAGATCACAAGCAGGCAGAGAGGCAGGCAGAGAGAGAGGAAGGAAAGCAGGCTTCCTGCTGAGCAGAGAGCCCAATGCGGGGGCTCAATCCCAGAACCCTAGGATCATGACCTGAGCCGAAGGCAGAGGCTTTAACCCACTGAGCCACCCAGGCACCCCTATTTTTGCCATTTTTATTGTGCCCTGTTTCTAGTTGGCTTATGGTGGTTCTTTGTATGTGCTGTGTAAAATTGTCTTTTCATGGTGTGTTCTCTGTCTCATGAAGATCTCATGAAGACCAGCTCTGAATTTTATTAATACTTGTCATTTCCCATTATATTGTGTTTTTCGTTCAGTGTCAGAACTAGTTTCCCATGCTAAGAACACAGATGATCTCCTTTGTTTCCTTCTTTAAATTATGTCACTCATTACGTCATTACATAGAAATCCATGCAGAATCACTCTGTAGGGATGTGGTTAGCAACTGATATTGTTTTTCTGTAAAACTAATAAAACTCAATTTATTTAGAAAATGCTGTCTGTCTCGTGGTTCCTTATCTTTTCTCTCACCAGATAACAGGACATCTCTACTGGAACTGACATTTTTTGGTGAATGTTTGTGATGATTCTGCCCAACTCTCCCTGCCTCCTGATGCCCTCAGCAATCCCTTGCACCACACATCAAAGTCCTGGTGCCTGAAATCTTTAACGGGCCTTTTTGTTCAAAGGACTAATTTTTCTCATACAGGAAGGAAGAGGATTCTTTGGCTTTCTTATTCATGTGTTCACTGGACTAACACTTTTAACTTCCTTCGAGAACTTGAACTTTGCATTCACAACTCGGCTAAGTGTTTGGCACAACAGACCTAGCTTCGAGCCTGTCGACTTTCGACACGCCTTCCTCCCTCAACTCGATCGTGTCTAGCCTCTGATTCAAAGCAAGAGGCACGGGACTCTTCCTCTCACTTCAACACTTGGAGTCCATTGTAGGGTTACTAATTGGCCTCATCTCAATACTTTTGTGTCTCGGGAGTACGGAGGTCTGGGGAGGGCGAGGGAGAGGGGGAAGAGCTGGCTGGGGCAGGCCTCCGAACACACAGGGCATTTATCGATTAAGTTTGCCACCTTACCTGGGTGTGCTTTGTGGTACCCCAGAACAATGAGCAATAGTGACATCAAAGATCACGGATCACCCTCACAAAGATAATAATGAAAAAGTTCAAACCATTGTGAGGATAACCAAAGTGTGACACAGGGACACAAAGTGAGCAAATACTGTTGAAAAAATGTCACCGGTAGACTGGCTTAATGCAGAGTCACCCCCAAACCTTCAATTTGAGTAAAAAAAAAAAGCAGTATCTGTGAAGTCTAACAAAACAGATATGCCTGTATTTCATTTTGTATTTCCAATATAAGAAACGGTCATATACTTAGCAGCCCGTATAGTCTCACAGCTCCAAAGTCAGGAGTTTCGAAGGCTTGGCTGGGTACTCTGCTTAGGACCCCACAAATCAGAAAGCAGAGGGCAGCTGACATGGGCTCTTCTCTCTTACACTAGACAAGAATTCTGGGCCCGGGGTCCTTCAGTTATGGGCAGAAATCATTTCCCCTTCATGGTTTCCATGTGACCTTCATCACCTGTCTCCAAAGACAGCCACAGCATGGGAAGAAACCCTCAGGCCTCCCGCAGGCCTCTCAACTCTAACTTACTTCTTGGTCTAAGACCTCCTGTGGTTACACTGGGCCCACTCAGATAATCCCTATTTTAAGGTCACTTTATTACCTGCACCCATAACCTTAGTGACATCTGCAATGTCCCTCTTGCAAGGCAACATAACATAAAGCTCACAGGAACAATAGTGGGTGGAGATATAGATCACATTATGAGACCAGTGATTTTTCTCCATGAAAACTTATTTTTAAATAAATTTCAGTGTATCTACAAAATAGTACACCTTTACCTCTTCAGATCATTTCTAATAAGGGGAAAAAATCAAAGGAAAAAGAATACTTAGAAACTCAAATTTTGTCTTGCTCTGTTTCATATTTTAATAAAACACGTATTACACCTTAGCAATACTGGAGCAAAGGGATCTTCATTGTTAAAGATGAGGTCCTAAAGGTCTTCAGGACAAGGACATGGGTGATGTCAGATAAGGGACATTCTGGCACCATTTTCCATCACTGAGTTCCAGATACTAGTTAAAGGTCCTCTTGTCCAACCTGCCATGGTCACACCCTTTGCCTCGCATCTTAAAAGAACAAGATGACACTGGCATGTGGTACACCCCAAATCCTAGGCGGAGTTCCCCACTACATATTCAACTTTTCCCTTGTGAATTGAAATTAGACTCTTTTCAAGCTTAAGTTGTGAGTCAAATGGAGATGAAGGGATTAATGAATAGGAGAGTGAATAATTCATTGAATTATTCTTTTTTTTTTAAAGATTTTATTTAGTTATTTGACAGACAGATCACAAGTAGGCAGAGAGGCAGGCAGAGAGAGAGGGGGAAGCAGGCTCCCCACTGAGCAGAGAGCCCGACGCGGGACTCAATCCCAGGACCCTGAGATCATGACCTGAGCCCAAGGCAGAGTCTTAACCCACTGAGCCACCCAGGAGCCCCATCATTGAATTATTCTTGAAACAATTCATGAATAATTCATTAATGAATGACTTAATCCAATCTGCCCCCCATGAGTTCCATCATCCCAGGCTCCATCCTCCCCCTCCCTTCTCCTTTCCCCCCACTCCCTCTCGCTTGACCTTTCCCATCCCCTAAAACTCTGTAGGACCCCACCACCATCCAACCCTTCACAACTCCTAGATCATCTCTCTCTCTCAAAGAAAAAAAAAAAGAAATTAAGAAAAGGGCACCTGGGTGGCTCAGTCCGTTAAGCATCTGCCTTCAGTTCAGGTCGTGCTCCCAGGGTCCTGCTCAGCAGGGAGACTGCTTCTCCTTCTGCCTCTCCCCGTGCTTGTCCACACTCTCTCTCTAAAATAAATTTTTAAAAATCTTTAACCCCCCCCCCAAACTCCTATATCATGCACTTTCTGACCTCGAATCTCCACAGCTCCTACCCCACTGCATTCCAGGAACCACAGACGAGGGCTACCTGGGTGGCTCAGTCAACTGGCAGCCAGCTCTTGACTCTGGCTCAGGTCATGGTCTCAGGGTCCTGGGATCGAGCCCCGCATCGGGCTCCGAGCTCAGCCGGGAGTCTGCTTGTGGATTGTCTCTCCACCCCTGCCCCCAATCCACCTCCCCTGACTACCCGTCACCCCTGCTTAGGCTTGCGAACCAGCCCCAGCCCCTGCAGGCTCTACTGACGAAGCCCCTTCAACCATCGTATTTTTTTTAATGTTTTTAAAAGATTTTATTTATTTATTTGACAGAGAGAGAGCACAAGCAGGGGGAGCTGCAGAGGGAGAGGGAGAAGCAGGCTCCCCGCTGAGCAGAGAGCCCGATGCGGGGCTCGATCCCAGGACCCTGAGATCATGACCTGCACTGAAGGCAGCGGCTTAACCCACTGAACCACCCAAGTGCACCCCCCCATAATTTTTTTTTTTAAACAATGTAAGTCTGCGCTTGAGTGTGTTGATATGCATGTGTGTCAATTTACGGTTGTAAATCTGTGGGTGTGTGTGTGTAGGGGCTGTCATTATGGCTCTAATCCCCAATTTGTAAACTGGGGAACTGGATATGGAATAGTGCCAAATAATGGACTTGTTTCTTAGGGGGAAAAAACCGAAGGACTAATTGTGGAGGTTCCTGTTACCATTCAGTCGTCTTAAACTGATGTATTACCAACTTATGCCACAGTGAAGAGAATTGTACAGTCAGTCTTTTTTGTGTGATTTTTTAAAATTTATTTGATGGAGATCACAAGTAGGCAGAGAGGCAGGCAGAGAGAGAGGAAGGGAAGCAGGCTCCCCACTGAGCAGAGAGCCCGATGCGGGGCTCGATCCCAGGACTCTGAGATCATGACTTGAGCCAAAGGCAGAGGCTTTAACCCACTGAGCCACCCAGGCGCCCCCAGTCAGTCTTGATTAACCCCCAATCTTAGTGGGTTTTTTTTAAAAATTTTATTTATTTATTTGACAGACAGAGATCACAAGTAGGCAGAGAAGTAGGCAGAGAGAGAGGGGAAAGCAGGCTCCCCACCGAGCAGAGAGCCTCATTCGGGGATCGATCCCAGGACCCTGGGATCACGACCCGAGCCGAAGGCAGAGGCTTTAACCCACTGAGCCACCCAGGCGCCCCCAATCTTAGTGTTTTTCCTCTGTAACAGACAATTAAAACAGACACTTACAATCTCTCCATGGATATTGTTCTCTTTAGATGTATTAGAAGTTTCATCAGACTTCTTCTATGGAAGAAGAAAACTCCCAGATCACCTAAACTACCAAATTAATTGACACTGACTTCTGGGAAAAAAACCAATGTTTTCTAATATAAACGATTGTTATTATGTTGTTTTAAAAAACCACGTTGCTTTAAAAATCCTTCTAAGGTACGTTGTCTGGTTTACATTCTCAACTCATCACTGAAATGACAGAACAGAGCAGTGGTCTGGAAATTAGTTCAGGCTCACTTTGGGATGAATGACTTCTCAGGGGAGGAGAGAATCCAGTGAGACACCGAAGCCTCATTGGCGGCGGTCCCACACGTGTCAGACCTCAGTATTTCCTGCTCCCTCCCTGTGAAGCCCCGTCTGCCTCCACAGATCAAGGAGATAATGACTAAAAACCCATCAAACCTGTTGTTGTTTTTGGTAAGTAGCGCTGGGAGGAAAAAAAATTTTTCCACAAATATTCTCAATTCCTCAAGGCTGTCCTCTCACTGTGGCCACAGGTGAAAAGATAATTCTGCAGGGAGGTGAGCTCACAGAACTGCAAGCCCATATCTGGTGGTCAGGATGCGTCTCTCCCCGTCACACAAACACTGGTACTTGTCACCAGCACACTGAGTCCACCATCCTGGCAGCTGGAAGGAGTCAAGTGAGTATTTTCTATTTCAATCTGAGAGGCAGAGTCGGCAAGTGCAGTGGGGTATCAGGAGTCTTGGGAAGTGATTGTGTAAGAAAAAGAGATTCTTCTGGTCCAGTGCCAAAGTCATGTGGGAAGGAGGAATAATTCTGAGGCATGAGCTAAGTTAGTCAAGGGAGATGGGTTTCTAGACCTACATCAACCCCTGATGGCCCCTGATATGATTCAGTGTAATCCTGACTGACGGTTGGCGTGAAATCCAAGTGATAAGGACACCTGAATTTAAAGTGCTTAAGGACCGTCATACTAAAATCAATCAGCCTGCCTTCCAGGAATCAAAGACTACATTTTCGGGATTCATATCACTGTGACTGTAAGACCTCCATGCTTGTAATAAGGATTGGGAAAAATTCACAGGATTCCTCTGAACCTGTGCAGAAACAGTGTATCCAAATCGCAATTGCTAGAATAGAAGTGATTTCTCTCCTTCTGGAGGTCTGAATTGCTTATGGAGACAACTGCTGTTTCCTACTGAATATGTCCCTGGTCTATCGATGTTGGGGAGACTGTTTTCATCTTCGAATTAAGGGGAGGGCAAGTAAGAGCACAGGAACATTACAAAATGGGTTTTGGATAGCAACTATTACCCAGGAAAGATCTTGTGATGCATTCTCTGGTTAAAAACTATTTTCATATTAACGCCAAACTCTACAATTTCTTTTTAACTCTACAATTTCAATTTATGAAATGCACATACTTTCAAGTTTAGAAATTATTTTGTATATGTCTTGTATTTTGATTTTTCACTAATCTTATTGCTCATAATTTCTCTTCAGTGATGTTAAACAGATTAGCTTAAGATTTGAAATTAGTAGTATCAAGTTCCTGTTCTACACTAAACACATGTTGGCATTTTAAGTCTCACAGTTTAGGGCATGACACGGCATTCAGTGATTCCTATGGTTAGGTGTCATAAAAGCAAACTTGTGGTTCAGTTGCCAGTACACTACAAAGCTAATAGAGCACTCTTCAGACACAATCTGTCATGGGGCAGGTCCTTAGAATTTTACTATAATCCACGAGTCTACATTGTACAGAGATATTTAAGGATTAATTCCTTCTAAGTGGTCAATACAATAAATCTTTAAACATAAATGCAAAATTGTTAGGAAAAAATAACTACTCATCTTAGATAAGATTACAAGGCATGAGAATGTCTAAATATACCCCTGTATTTTGAAGACTACATCTAATTAGCTTTGTTAAAACACCATTGTGCTTAAAGGCATTGCCATTCCGCCAGACCAGTCAGGTTCAAATCTCCCCATTCCCGTAAAAACAATTTGAATTTGGCCAATCACTGAGCTTTCTCTGCCTCAGTGCTCCTTCTCTTTTCCATGAAAATACTTTCTCTCATTACCTTATAAGGACTACAGGATATACTACATACGTGACCTTTATAGCAATGATCTAGATTATGTAAAAGCCTCTTTAAGGGTTACAAATTCAGCCCTTGGAAACTTGTTGAAAGCAAATGTTCTAAAGACTTGTTTCCAAATGGGAACTACAGTAAGTGCAGAACATTGGATTCTAGCTGACACGACACATGTGCCTCACGCCTCATGTTCCCATGCAGGGATCCGGCTCAGAAGAAGAATTTCACTCTCTGGGATTTTACAGAATGACCACCAGGGATTTGGCCTTGGGAATGACCTTTCTATTACAAACTACAGTTGGAATGCTGGGGAATTTCTCTATTTTTTATCATTATCTCTTTCTTTATCTGACGAGATACAAGCTTAGGGCCACAGATTTGATTCTCAAACACTTGACTGTAGCCAACCTCTTGGTTATTTTTTCTAAAGGAATTCCTCAGACAATGGCCGCTTTTGGGTTGAAATATTTCCTTGATGATCTGGGATGTAAACTTGTTTTCTACGTTCACAGAGTGGGCAGGGATGTGGTCATTGACGCCACCTGCCTCTTGACGCTCTTCCAGGTGATCATGATCAGTCCTGGGGACAGGTGGGCGGGGCTTAAAATAAGAGCTCCCAGGTACCTGGGCACCTCCAGTATCCTCTGCTGGGTCTTGACCGTGATGCGAAGTGTTTTGATTCCTTTTTACGTGACTGACAAGAGAAACAACACAAACATCATAGTGAAAGCAGATTATGACTACTGTAATGCAGTATATTCCGGCATAATCACTGAGTCACTCTATGTGTCACTGCTATTATTCCATGACGGTTTCTGCTTGGGGCTCACGGTCTGGGCCAGCAGCTCCATGGTTTTCATCCTGCACAGGCACAGGGAGCGGGTCCAATACATTCATGGGAACGCTGTCTCCACGAGATCCTCCCCTGAGACCACAGCCACCCGAAGCATCCTTGTCCTGGCATGCTTCTTTTTTTCTTTATGGACACTGTCCTCTACCTTAAACATTTGTGTGTCTGTCATTAACAAGGCCAGTCTGTGGCTGAGGAACGCTTCTATACTACTTGCTGCGTGTTTTCCGACTGTCAGTCCCTACATTTTCATGAGCCACGACCCCAGAATGTCCATCCTCTGCTCTGCCTGGATAAGGAAACAAAATCCCCCCAACTTTTAACGAATATGTAAGTTACATGTATATTCCCAATGGTTGGTTGCTTCTTTGTTAACTCCTTCCCGTGTTTAAGCACATTTATGAAATAGTCACATTACAAGAGCAGGGTAGACAAGATAAATGAGCTTCTGCTCTTCAATAAATATTCACAGCAATTATAACAGAAATGTGGTGTATTTGCCAAGTTAATGTGCAGTAGCTCCTCCTTGTCCAAGGTCTCCCTCTCTAGTGCGTTCCCTGCAGTCAACCACAGCCCACGAACAGACCATCCTCCTTCAGATTTATTGTCAGAAGGTCGATAGCAGCCACGTGCTACATCCCAAGCCTGCCTCATTCATCACACTTCATCTCACCCAAGTTTACTGTTCTACATTGTCATCATGAGGGTGAGGACAGCACAAGAAGATATTTTGAGAGAGGGAGAGAGACAGGGACCACTTGCACACTTTCATTACAATACATTGTCATAATTGTTGATTTTACTATTATTTATTGTCATTAATTTCTTACCATGCCTGATTCATAAGTTAAAATTTATCACGCGTATATATGTATAGAAAAAATATAGTGTATATAGTTTCAGTCCTATCTGCAGTTTCAAGCATCCACTGTGGGTCTTGGAATGTATCTACTGTGGATAAGAGGAGACAATTGTATATTTATATGAATATGTGTTTTATACATATGTATTTTATATGTATATTTAATTGTATATTTTATGTGTGTTTTATACATATGTTTTTATATGTATATGTAACGGAATTGCACATTTATATGTGTATGTACTTTATACACATGTCTCTATATGTATATATAATTGTATATTTATATGTATATTGTTTTACACATGTGTATTTTATATGTATACGTGACTGCATATTTATGTGTGTGTATTTTACACACATGTATTTTATATGTATATGTGATTGTATATTTATATGTATATGTGTTTTCCCATCAAATAATACTGGATAATTGCACATTTGGGAATATTAAAATAATTCTTATTCCAATAATTGCGAACTGCTTTTTCTTTAAATTCTTTTTTATCTGACATTTCTCTCACTAGGTAGTCAGGGCCAGGGTCCCCAATAAGAAAACAGGGAGGTAGGACAACTAAGACAAAACCGCACTAGCATCTTGTTTTACAGCTCAGACAAGACCACAGTAGCATTCTGTGTAGCAGCATCTGCAGAAGTAACTTTGGCCAAAACATCCTGGAACAAAACAATTAACCATCAAACACTGGTCACCATCACAAGTCGAGGCGCTTAGTTTCCAGATGTCAGCCCCAAAGACCATCAACACAGGAACAAGAACCGAGCGCTAGATGGGGGCATGATCAGAGCCCTGACTGGCACTCCTTAGCAGCCAGTGCACGAGGGTCCACTCTCTTGATCACCTCAGGATGCTCAAGAGAGTTCTGCAAAAGAGCTTATAAAAACTCCTGGATTTGAAAGCCAAAACAACAACCCTGTCGGGTCCCCTCCCTCTCTGGGAGCTTTGTACCATCGCTCAAGAAACTTTGCCTTGCTGCCCACCACTCTTCCTCTGGTCTAACTCTTCGTTCTAAGCAGCATGACTAAGAACCACGGGTCCTAACGGAACAAAAATCCTGCAACACTGATTAATTTGGAAGTGTAGGTGACTTGGAAACTTTTTAGCAACACAATTTATGAATACGGACCTTCTTCTCCACCTCCAGGAGGGATAAAAATCTAAACGGAACAAGATCCATGAAAGGTAGAAATGGGAACGTATTTCTTACAAATAAACGCACTGGAATCAGATGGTTACATGGACAGATTCTAGAAGCCTGGGATAAGCAACGCTGCTTACTCATTTAAATAACTCGGGGTGGCCACCACACTTTTCTATACCTATTTGTTGCTGAATGTGCAGTAATCCCCTGTGATTGCTTTTGTAATTAAGAAGCATAAAAGGAGTTCAAATTAATTTGAATTTTTTAATAGATTTTTTTAAAGATTTTATTTATTTATTTGACAGACAGAGATCACAAGTAGGCAGAGAGGCAGGTAGAGAGAGAAGAGGAAGCAGGCTCCCTGCCGAGCAGAGAGCCCGATTCGGGACTCGATCCCAGGACCCTGAGATCATGACCTCAGCCGAAAGCAGAGGCTTTCACCCACTGAGCCACCCAGGCGCCCCTAATTTGAATTTTTTCCTAAAAAGTAAGTAAATACACAATCTGATGTCCACTGTCAAGTACTCCTCATATCCAAGGTGGAGATCAGAAGCGGAAGGGTAGACGAGCTTTATTGCACACACACACAAACACATTTGCACATAAACGACATGTGTGTAGGCACAACTTATATTCAGATACGATCATATACCCCCACGTCTCACACACTCTCGTGTGTTCCTCTATAACGCCCACCGAATACACGTACCCTGACCGCACCCACCCTCATTCACATTCACAAAACCACATTCGAGCAATCAACGTGCGAGTGTGTATCTTGAGAGTAAGGACATATATGGGAAAGGAGGGTGTATTATAAGGTATCAGTTCATAAGATTAAGGGAGGCTGAGAAATCCCAAAATCCATAGTTGGTACCCCAGAGACGCTGCCTGTCCAAGTCTGAAAGCAGGAGGAAACCTATGTCCTGGTTCAAAGACAGGCAGAGAGGACAAATTCTCCTTTACTCAATGTCTTTGTTCCAGTCAGACCTTCAAGGACTTGGAGGAGGCCAACCCACACTGGGGGAGGCAATGTGCTTTAGCGTGCTGATTCAAACGTTAATCTCCTCCACAAATACCTTCAGAGACACACACAGGATGACATTTAAGGAAGTATGGGGGCACCCCATGCCCCAGGCAGGCTGACACATAAAACCGAGCATGGCACCATTGAACGAGACAGCTGTCTTGCCACTCAGACAGAGAGCCATGGGGCGATGGGGTGCGGCGGGCAGAGAGGAGGAGGCTGGGTCTCCGACAACGTCCCAGAATCCCTGTCACGTCTGAACTACAACCTCCAGGCATTCTACTACACGAGATGACCAACCCTCGACGTGTTTTAGGCGTCATTTTCCAGGTACTCTTTCCTCCCCCAACCTGAACTCCCTGTGCTCCAGACCAACCCCTGCCTCGGGGTGGATCCACTTGCTAGAGCTTCTCACAGAGCTCAGGAAAACGGTTTATTTGCCCAAGATTAGCAGTTTATTAAAGGAGGCTAGAACTCACAGCCGGGTGGAAGAGGGGCCCAGGGCCGGGTCTGGGCCACAGGCGTGCGGCTTCACGGCCACGTCCCGGGAACGTTAGGATTCTGGTGAGGCAAAGGCAAGCCCCTCCCCTACCTTGAGGCAGATGGATCCAAATGCTCAAGCACGATTCCTTGAGAAGACGTTTGAATTACTCTTTCTAGCCTCAGCAAATAGGAATAGGAGTGCGGGGCGGGCTGGTGACAGCAGACAGGCCATTTAATACCCCTCAGTGCTCCTGCTCTCCTACATCAAAGCACCATCTTCTTCCGATAGCAAGCCTTCCTCCGGCTGGAATTTTTTCTTTGTTGCAGATTTCTGCAAAAGTTGATTCTGACAATGTAGATCACGTTGTCTGGATGCATGAGTATCACTCAGTACAGTACGTACCCGTGTGGGTGTTGCTTCTTACACCGGCCACCTACCATCGAGGGTGGCGCGCCTCTTTCTGCGGTCTCTCCTCGCCCTCCGTGTAGGGCGCTGGCTTCGGAGTTCACCTGGGGAGCTCCCCAGCTGGCAAACCAACACCTGATGTGTCCTCTCTCTTTCCATGCACCTACACGTCTACACTGGGAAGCAGGGCTGTGAGGAGGATGGGACGACCTAAAGTGTGTAAAACCCTTAGTTCCGCTCCCAGCATGGACCAAGCGCTAGCAGCAAGGAGGTTGGGCTAATGTCCTTAAATGAATACGGTGTTCAGGCATACTACGGAAAAGAAATCACACTTAGGTTTTAAGTAATTTTTCACATGGAAAAACAAACTTTCTTTAAATATAGAAAGGGGGACAAAGATCCTCTTTCAAATGTATTCACTCCCAGGTTGGTCCAAATGACCTGCTGGGTCGTACAGGAAAAGAACAGCAAACGCCGGAAAGTTCACCGCCAACAAACCGCACACCAGGTGGGACTTGGAGCCGAGATTTGCCAGTGGGTTTATCCTAGTTCTTGTCTCTCCATCACCTGCCTCAGGAACACCCAGGGCCTAACACAGATCACAGGTTCCTGGGTCAACGTACTGAGAATTTCTCTTGCAGAACCTGAATTTCCCACTTACCGGAGCATCGCTGGTGATAGCAGGGCTCACGTTTCCGGCTGCTCTTGGCTTTCTCCAATACGCTGAGCAGGGACAGTGGGGCCCGGGGACTCCCTGAGACTTGGAAGCTAATGGCTGTACCATACTGTCATTCTATAGTCCTGATGGGGCCCCTGGAGGTGTTAATTCTGTTTCCAAGAAAGCCTCATTTAAGCAACCTGGGGAGTCCCAAGTTGAAGAACCAAGTTGAGGATTTCCCTCCATTTTTTTCCTGGGTTTGGGGCCCCCGACCGGGAGGGAGCCTGGACAGTCCTGTCATACTGCCTGTTAGGGACACGGCCCTGGCAAGACAGAGAAGCTCTCCTGAGACAGAATCTCACAGACAGAAAGGGGACATCTGGTTCGCTCCCCTCCCCTCCTGTGAAGCCCCACGCAAGGGAATGTGAAAGTTGAAATGACACAGCGACACTCATGTCCAGGGGTTTTCAAGTGGACCCGGGAGGCCATCCAGGAGGCGAGCCTGATGCCCGCCCTCACCCGGTGGAACCATGAACTTTGAGCGGGGCCAGCCCACGCACATCTCAGGACAAGGCACAGACGCCCCTGCAAGTTCTTACAGTAACAGACTTTAGCGGCCAGTGACGTGAAGCCAAGATTCGTTTGCTGCCATCAAAATTCTTTGTAAGCAACGACTCGAGCATTCCCTCCAGTTCTCAGAAACCCTGACTTGTGCCCTAGTGAGACACTGTCTGCGTTGCCACCCACATCTCTGCAGCCTGCATGACAATTCTCCGGTCCCAGGTAAATGCTTTTGCTTAAATACGGTCTCCTGACAATTTTAGGTTGACAAGTACCATTTCCTCTTTTCGATTCAGGACAGAATTTTCCCCAAAACACGTTCATGCAGCATTCTCTCCACACTCTACCTCCGGCTTCCTCAACTTTGCTGCGTGTTACAAATAACCACGAAAGGGGGCTCCTGGGTGGCTCAGTCGGTTAAGCACCAGACTCCTGATTTCAGCTCAGGTCATGTTCTCAGGGTTGTGGGATCGAGCGTGGCATATCCACACTCAATGGAGAATCTGCTTGGAATTCTGTCTCTCTCTCTCCCCCTCTGCCCCCCTCCGCCCTCTGTATCTCTCTCTCTCCCTAAAATAAAATCTTCAAAAAACAAACAAACAAAGAAAACCCCAAATAACCACAGAGGGTTTGACACCCAACATCCACGCAGGTCAGGATACAGTTTCCACCTCCTGTGTCTACTGTCACATGGAGCCCTTCTGACACTTCGGCAACAACCGCCACCCCCCCACCCCCGGCAACAAGCAAGCCTCCAACACCAGCGGGGTGTCCAAGAATTCAACTCAGTTCTGCCATCGTCTACCCCAAGATATGCCCGGTCCCACGGGTGAGGGCTCGGTCCCACGAGATCACCCCCCAACACACACACACACACACACACACACACACACACACACACACACTTTGGGCGCATCTGCCGTCCAGGCTTCTGAGCGACCAGCTATAGATCAGAGGTTCCAACAACCCCCTCCTTGAGTTTGATTAATCTGCTAGAGTTTTTCAGTCTGTTAAAGGACTGTGGTGTGTCACTGTCCCGGTGTGGATGTGTTTGCCAGCCGGGATGATCTCCAAATACCCGGCTTCTGGGATCTTAGGGAGCCTTCCTCTCCTGGGCATGACTGACCGTTGGCTCCGTTTCCAGCCCCTCCCCTCCCTGGAGACGAGGCCTGGGGGCGGGTCTGAGAGTCCCAAGCTTCTAACCCTGGCTGGTGCTTTCTGGTGACCAGCCCCACCCAGGAGCCCATCCACAGTCGCCTCGTTGGCATGAGAGATGCCCCCAGCGCCCTTATCATTTAAGAAATGGCAGGGGTTCTAGGAGCTCTGTGTCAGGAAGCCGGGGCAGAGACCTATATGTATGTTTTTTCTATCATCTCAGGCCACGTTTCAGACCCAACCCAACCAATGAATATCCCTGGGGGGCAAGAGCCGGTGGTTACGGTATTTAAAGCTCACCAGGTGGTTCTGATGTACAGACTGAGAACCGGTCTATTTTCGAGAGCTCACCACACTTGAACCTGCATATGAAACACCTGGAATTATTACGAAGAGCCCCAGATACTGGTTCAAGCTGGCTTGTGCTTGGGAGTCTGTATTTCTTAACAGTTACAGGTCCTTGGATTCGACTGTAGGAACCTCCTCTTTTCTCAGATAGAACTGGATGAAGAAAAATAAATTGACCCAATGTGATAAGGAAGAATAAAAAAGCTGTGATACATGTTCTCTCTCACATATTTTTACTCCTCCTGAAAGAACGCAGTCGACCGTAACACTGCGACGGGTTTTTAATACCAAAATATAAACGTTAAAAGAATAGCTCCATTCCCCAAGGCGAAGAGAATTCCCACGGAAACGCTGCCTCCATGTGGAACATTCTACCCCCAGGAGGGCCACTGTTCCAGGGGTGCAGAGCTTCTCCACAATCCTCTGCCAGTCACCCAAGTCTTTGTCATTTACCCACTGGGCACAGACGAATTTCATAGCTTTCTACTGACATTAGGGTGTGACACGGCTTCCCCAAGTTGACTCAGTTTCTTAAACAAGATCTTATTCACAAAGGACTATGCAAGACAATTTCATAAGCCCCATTTTAAATACAACTTAAATTTACAAAATCTACAAAATTTAAAGGCCGTGTCTGCCTGGTGTCACCTGGGCCCCCCCGCACGGCGCAGGTGTCTGACTCGCAGGACACAGAAAAGAGGTGCGCCTGCCTCTCTTCCCCGTCGCTCAGCCACTTCTCGTCAGGGGACACAGGGCGCTCAGTCTTCTCTCCGCTGGGCCTCCCTCAGACATTCTCCTCATCGGGGAGGGGACTCGAAGGTCCCCTGGGACCCCGGGAACCTGTCTCTCTGACGCCTCTGAGATGTGAGGACTCCCACCGGCCAGGGCAGACTTCTCTGCAGGGAGTCGGGGGCAGCTGACAACTTGGAGCTCGGCCCTCCCATGGCCCACCTCCTGCCCCCTCCTTGCCTCGGCTGGCCTGGGACGTGCCCGAATGGTGGAGTTTAGGGACAGCACAGGCCTGGCCTGGGCTCACACCAGCAGAGCTGGGTGGGGCCCGGGGATCAAACCCGGCACGAGGGCTGGTGTCTTCCCGGTGACTTGGGGTATCTGGATCCAAGAGAAGTGCACTGGGGCGACCGACAGCTCCCAGACCAGGTCACCAGGAGCTCAGGTGGGGGGGTTTAGAAGAGGCCGGCTCTTGCTCTCTTTGGTGGGTTCTGGAAAGTCTGGAGAGAGACCTGGGGAGAGATTTTACCCCGGGCCTGGATGCTGAGCATGGAGTTCTGGCCACATTTCCCTACAATGGGCTGCGGGTGGGACCTCGAGGCCACATGACGATGCTTGGCCTGTGCCTGGACCAGTGTCCTCCTGGCAGGCCAGGGAACATCCTCGGAGAAAACACCAGGCTTGCTGGCTGTGGACTTGGTGATGAGAGGCGAGCCCTGGCAGGAGCACTTTAGAGCTCGGCAGACCGAATCCACCCCACGTCTTCGGGCTGGCTCACCAGCACGCATTTCCCCGGCTTCACTGAGAGGCAGTGTAGACTGCTCATCAGGTGTCACGAAGGGGACCTGAACTGCGGGACCGGGCCCAGGACAGATCGTCTCGTATTTGTTTGGATGGGCAGTGGCCTGGTGGGGCGCTGTGGGAGAAGGAACCTCACATCACACACCTCAGAATGTGTCACCCGTACTGCACACAGGTGTGCGGGAGTGTCAGGGTGTGTGACAACTGTCCACCGGGACTCCCCACAGGACTGACGCACTCAGCCACGTCCCCACAGCATGGAATGTGCAGAGTGTAAACGGCAACCATCCTTTTGAAGGGTAATCCCAGAGTATTCACAAAATTTTGCAAGATGCCTTGTCTTGATCTAGGATCACAGAAGGCATCTGACAGACCCCTTCACCTGGGCCCGGAAACACCTCCACAAGCATCTGCCGGCCGACTTGCACAAAATAGAAAAAATACGTATTTCAAAGGAAGAAACTGGAATATGAAAAACACGTAGGACTCCCACGCGACTCCTCTGGGCCGGCCCGGGGTTGACCGTAATCCTGTGCACCCGAGAATGAAGCGGAACGCAGATGGAGACACGGTGCAGGGAGGCAGGAGCGAGCCTCACCCTCAGGTGGGCGCCCACGTCCGCGGGTTCCTTCCCCGAGCGCCGCTGCTTCTGCCGCGGTCTCACCGGGGGTCTCGGCGGCAAAGCCTCCCTCTTCTGCTCTTCCCGCCTGCAGAAAAATCATGTGAACTGCCTGGCCGCCCCGACCTTCCTGCCCACACAGTGACCGGGCACCAGCAACACTCCTAGAGCCCAGACGTCGCCCCTGTTCTGGGGTGGGGGTGGGGGGGCTCCACGGCCCGAGAATCATTCCGACCCTGTGGTTCCTCACCTCTGTCTTGGTTCCCTCCTGCTGTCAGTCCTGTGGAAGGACCCTGGGACCTGTAAGTCCTGAAGCCTCCTGGGTCCCAGGTTTTCATTCTTATTGGAGCCCAAGGCCTGGGGGGCAAGGGCCCCCGCCCAGCACTTCATGGGGCACCTCGGGCTGCTGGCCAGGTGCCCGAAGGCCCCGCAGTTCTTGCATTTC
Source organism: Martes martes (assembly GCF_963455335.1). NCBI lineage: Eukaryota > Metazoa > Chordata > Mammalia > Carnivora > Mustelidae > Martes > Martes martes. The sequence goes on along the minus strand of NC_137905.1, from coordinate 53,912,318 downwards.
ACCTGCGGAGGGAGGGAGGGAGCGAGTGCTCAGCGAGTCAGCAGAAATGGGGGCGACTTTGACAGGTTCATGTCAGGGCAGAGATTTGGAGTTGGAAGAAGACACAGACCCAGTGCCTGTGGCCAGGAAATTCAGGATGTTATGGCCCCACTCGGAGCCCATTTTATGATGCCCACGAACTGGACTGAGCATTGTGGACACCAACCTGAACGTGCTGCTAAGTGGGGAAGAAGGCTGCTCCTCAGGGGATCTGAACGGGCCAACCCCCCAGGTTAGGACATCAGAAGCAGGCCGGGCTGGGATAAGTCAGAAGCCCCGAGTCACAGACACGCAGGTGTCGGTGTTTAACCTCACTCTGTGGGGCCGTGCGGATCCTCTGGTGCTTGAAACATTCAAGCCTCCACTTACCCCGGTTTTCTCTTCTGGGGAGGGATTCCTTTGCCCCACTGGTCCCCTCTGTGGCTTCCTCACATTCTGAGCTATAGGGGGTCTTGGGGTCCGCTGGTATATGCAATCCCCCGCCATATCCTTGGGCTTCTGGCCTTTCTCCCTCGGGGATGGATTGTCGCACTCCCTACTCACAAGAAAAGGACCAGAAAAGAAATCATGTAGACGCAGAGACAGGAGTCCCTCATACCCCTACTTCTCTGCCGGGACTGGGTGGGGGACTCACTGATCACCAAGTGACACCCACAGGGATGCGGTCTCTGGTGAACTGATGTCCGTTCTGCGCCCTGTTGTGATGTTTCCCCATCCTTACTTACTCCCAGGACAGGACACTGCCTCATAGGAAAAGGCCACTTGGTCTATAAATGGTGAACTTAGATTTGCAACCTGAAAGCCTGTACAAGTCCTCCCTGAAAATATCGGTGTGACTCAGGCCCGTGACCTGGGTTTCCCTCCAGCCGCTACCTCCAAGCATAAGGCGTCTTCTCATATTTGTCAAAACCAATAAGGAGGCCAACAGCTAGTGATTCTTTCCCTGCGGATTTCCGGAAAAGTCCGTTTTCACTGAATAATGTTTTACTGAGAAAACCCACTACTTCCTCTGACAAAGGCTTGGGGGATTTGATGTGACACTAATGAACACCTGTGATTCTTCATACATGACCCCCGTCACCACCACCGTTGTCGGCAGAGGCGCATCGGGACACGCACTCGAGGTTGCTGTGCCAGCTCACAGACGGGCAAGGCTCTCAAAGAAGAGCCCGGGTGACGATGAGGGTCACACAAGTCAGAAGCTTCCCGGCATGTTTGCGCACAAGTCTGCAACCCACACCAGCGCCCCAGAGGAAATCCCACACCCCCTCCCCAGACCTTGCCCACGTTACCCCCTGACATTCATCCCACCTCTCCTCTTGGTCTCTGTGTCTCCATGGAGCTGCGAGAGGCCAGCCCTCCGAAGGCTGACATTTCTTACTGGAGACACAGCGGGCACTAGGGTCCTCTCCTGGCATCAGAGGAAACCGTAGCATCACCTCCTTGGCAGCAATAATGACCCATTTCTCTGTCATCAAGTCAAGCTGATAGAAAAGAGGGTCAGGATACAGTCAGAGTTCTGCGCACGGGAGGGAGCCTTCGGATCATGTAAGACAACTAAACAAACTCCCAATTTCATGCACTCCTGAATGCAAAGCTACTCAGAGTAAAGGCTCTTTCCTCCAATTCAGCCGTGGGTTTGCCGATGACCTCCACCAGGGGACGCTGCGGGCGCAGGGAACACTGGTGGTCCCCGGGTGGGAGAACTCCGCCCTGTGATGTGATTCCTGCTGGTCCCTGCAACTGGCCAGTGCCCACATACCTACGTGGCTAACCACGGGCTTTCAGCCCGGATCATGGTCATGGGGGGAGACATCAGCACTTGATTGGGAGGCCAACTTGTTCCTCCACACGTCACCTGCCCAACCTCTCCCACACTTATGTCTCTCTGCGGAATCCCAAGCTGCTTTAAGAAATCTTTCCCCTGTCCCATCGAGAGCTGGGTGGGCTCCATCAGGGTCGGTCTGTCCCAGGGACTCTGTTGCCCTGTGGGAGATGGAAAATGAAACCACTGAACTCTACACATCCCTAGACCCCCACCCCCGCCAATGCACAAGACAGCCAGCTCCCACCTCTAGCCCGCCGCTGTCTCCCCTTTAACCTTTTCTTCAAATTACACCTCCGTAGTCTTCTACTAGAAACACAGTACCAACTTGAATGAGAAATAAGGTGACAATTCAAAAAAAATTTCTCCACTAGACTTACCTGACTTAACTAGACTTTATATATACATGAAGTACAGATTCCATATTTAGGGACCTTATACTGTATACCATAAAACACTTGGAAAAAGTGATCATGTAATTGGGTTCAAAAAGAAAATTCTATATATTAGAAAACTGGATATCTTACATTCTATAGTTCCCCTTTGTTGTAACTAAATAAAAGCAAATATAACTACACTATTGAACTTCTTTATAAGATTAAGTATGTTCAAACTATTCACTACATTTCCAGAAATTCTGAAATCAAATTCCTTAAAATAAAAAATGAAATTCAAATGGAAATTATACAGAAGGAAACAAAAGATAAAGCACTTTATGCGAAAACTTAGGAGCAGGGCAAAGCCAGGTTCAGGGAGAAATTCCTTAGTCTAATGGCCATATTATATACAAACACAAAATTTATAGGACGTTTTCATCTTAAGATATTGTAGCGGGGTGGGGGGGAAGAAACTGCAGCAGGAAAACAAAAGATCACAAAACGGGGGCACCAGGGTGGCTCAGTCAGTTAAGTGTCAGCCATTGGCTCACATCTGTGATCCCAGAGTCCCGGGATCAAGCCTGGACTCAGGTTCCCTGCTCAGCGAGGAGCCTGTTTCTCCCTCTCCCTGCCCTCCCCTCCACTCATGCTCTCTTTGGTGCTCTCGCTCTCAAATACACAAAATCTTTTCTTTAAAAAAGGAAGAAAAAAACAAAATTAGTTAAATCAAAATTAGTTAATCAAAAACTCAGTGGGAGTACCTGGCTGGTTCAGTCAGTAGAGCATGCAACTCTTGATCTCGGGTGGTGAATTCAAACCCCACATTGGGGCAGAGTTTACATACCTGCATACACACATACACAGGATCTAACAGGAAAATAGAGTGTAATAGGAAAATATATTATTTCTTTGAAAACAGCAATAGAACACATTACCACAGGCTTCCATAAAAGATAATAAAATTTATCATAATAGATTATATTAGAAGAAATGCTGTATTTAATCTTGGCGCAAACATATTTGAAAATCTAGTATAAAGTACACTTTCCTCTTCGATTTTTTTTTTTTTAAGTAAACTCTGCACCCAGCGTGGGACTAGAACTCCCCACATCAAGATGAAGAGTCACATACTCTACTGAGGGAGACAGGCGCCCCCCTTCAAATTTCAAATGACAAAATTGAGTAATGAGGAAGCATTTCCCAAGGACAAATTAAGGTAGAATAATTCTTGTCTCTCCATTGGACTGGGCATTTCGTTGCTGAGGTGCTGCTCTGTTTCATTTATGGGTTCATGATCCAGGCTCAGAATTTCAACCAGCTCCAAACAAGCTCTCATGAACACATTGGCATAAAAGATAAATTAATAAATCACTTACACTTTTTAAAAGCCCTGGGTCTGGGTGATCAGTCTCTGCAATGATCTAAAAGTTAAAATTTTTCTAAAAATTAACATTTTTAAGGTTTTTGAATCAGGCCCTGCCCAAAGAAATTCTATTAAACAATAAACAAATCTTTATTTCAACACCTAAAATGGCCCCCCTCTCCCTATCTTCTTCTATTTTTGTGAGGGGTAAACAGAGGTCCCAAATAGTCATGGAAACTAACCTGTGGTTTTGTATCTGTTGGTGGCCTCTCAGATATGTGGGTGCTGGGCCAACCCCACTAGAGGCAGAGGAGATTCTGGGATGACTGAGAAGGCCAGTCTTCTGCTGGGCTTTTATACAGCTCGGAATCCCCAGGAAATCCTTTCCCACTAATCCAATCAGCCTAATCTAATCTTGTGTGAGCTCGTCCTTGTGTGTGAGCTAATCTTTGCCCTCTTGCCCAGGACCGGAAAGGATTTGCTTTATTGGAAGAAATGTTTTATTGTTTACACCCTCAGCACTTTCATTGTATCTCATGTGTATGTATCTGAAACAATATACTGTAATTTGCTTTTTGCAATTCCCAGGGAATTTAAAAAAAAAAGATACACATATAACTATATATATTTTAACACTATACACAATGCTGGAAACGTTCATGCACACACTGCCAGTGGGAGAGGTTGTGCAGGAGTGAGGGCATGGGCTATGTGGGAAATCTATGAACCTCTGCTCAATATTGTTGTGAGCCAAAAACTGCCCCAGAGAATATTATCTATTTTTGAAAAGTATTTACAAGTATGCCAACATACTGGCTGATTCATTCCACGTCTTGCTACGGACAGGGTAACTTAGTCTCCCCAAGGCAGGGAGTTCATTGGCAATCAAACTGAAATGAAATGAAAACTGAAATGAAGAATGGTTGTGGGGGGGAAAAAAAAGAATGGTTCTGTTTATCCGTAGAATCAGAGCCCGCCTCAGATGCTGAGAATGCCGCCGGCAGGGCCGGGGCCAGGCCAGATTCCCTCAGAGCACGGACAGGTTGCCGGTCTCCAACCCCCAGGAGACCTGGAAGCCAGCAGGTGTCCCGGGCCTCAGCAGGGAGGAGAAGCTCTGCCAGGGGGAAGGATCCCGGGAGGATTTGGGTATGAGCATGGAGGGGATGAGGAAGGAGATGGGTGGAGCTCCCGAGAGTGCTCCGGGGGGGCATTCCCTGGGCGGGGTCTGCATGCAGGCGGGTTTCTCCACCCACCCACTTCTGGCTCTCTCCTGGTCTGGGGAAAGGGAAGGCTCTTCTGCACTTGGAGTCCTTCTGCCCATGGTTAGGGAGGGGTGTTACGGGGAGGGGGGGTTACTGATGACTGCAACTCTCAAAACTCAGGTATGATTTCTAAGATAATCTCATCTGAAGACAAAGCTCATAGAATGAGGAGGAGAAAGAGAAGGGGTAGGAGGAGGGAATAACTGGCTTTTGGGTAAATGTCCCATCCTAGATGGAATGCTGTGTTCTCTCTTCCTCTACAAACACTATATTTTTAGGCCTTGAAAACCTTTACTTCTCTACCTCTGATGTTCCTGCCTAATGTTTATTCCCCCCTGGGTTTTTTTTTTTTTTTAATTTCTTTTCAATGTTCCAGAATTCATTGTTCATGCACCACACCCAGTGCTCCATGCAAGACGTGCCCTCCTTAATACCCACCACCAGGCTCACCCAGTCCTCCACCTCCTCCCCTCCAAAACCCTCGGTTTGTTTCTCAAAGCCACAGTCTCTCATGGTTCGTCTCCCCTCCAATTTCCCCCAACTCACTTCTCCTCTCCATCTCCCCATGTCCTCCGTGTTATTCCTTATGCTCCACAAGTAAGTGAAACCATATGATACTTGACTCTCTCTGCTTGACTTATTTCACTCAGCATCATCTCTTCCAGTCCTGTCCATGTTGATACAGAAGTTGGGTATTCATCCTTTCTGATGGAGGCATAATACTCCATAGTGTATATGGACCACATCTTCCTTATCCATTCTTCTGTTGAAGGGCATCTTGGCTCTTTCCACAGTTTGGTAACTGTGGCCAATGGCCAAAATTAACAGGACAGGAAACAACAAGTGTTGGAGAGGATATGGAGAAAGAGGAACCCTCTTACACTGTTGGTGGGAATGCAAGTTGGTGCAGCCACTTTGGAAAACAGTGTGGAGATTCCTTAAGAACTTAAAAATAGAGCACGACCCTGCAATTGCACTCCTGGGTATTTACCCCAAAGATACAGACGTAGTAAAAAAAGGGCCATCTGTACCCCAATGTTCATAGCAGCAATGGCCTACTGAGTTTTTAAAACCACTTTGTTTCCTTGATTTTTGTTTCCTTGTTTCCTTTGTTTCCTTGATTTTCATTCAAGCGAAGGTCAGTTCACTTAAAAAATAAAAGTAGATGATTTTTGTGGTTTTATGCATTCTAATGTGAAAAGCATTTAGAATGGTTTTCAGCAAATGGTAAAATTCTGTTTTTGCTCTTCTCAAAACCTCCTTAAACCCTATTATTTCTCTAAAATTTCTTGATTACAAAGTCATTCATTAAGTCTTTCCTCAGTCCCTTAATTCCCAGTCGCTCCGAGTGTGAACCTCAGATTGGCAATATTGGAAGCATCAGAAATCTTCTGAAAATGGAGAATCTTGGGTCCCACCCAGCATCTCCTCCATAAATGTCTGCCATTTAACAAAATCTCCAGGTAATTATTTTGTATGTGAATATTTGAAAAGTGCATTTCTAAATCACCCCGCTTTCTCCTGAGAAATAAACAACACTTAAATTTTAAAATTTTAAAAATTTAAAAAAAAACAGCTCTTAGATACACATGTAGGTGAGTAATAGGTAGACAGACAATGGACAATCTGTGTTGATTCCTTGCCTGTATGCTTTTTTTGTTCTCCAAAAGTGTCATACTGACAGTTCAATGAATCTCTTTCCATTGGTATCGAAGACTGAATTAAAGAATGTTATTTTCTCCAAAAAAGTTCCTTTTTATTAATCAGATCACTCCTGTCAACTGAGACAGTTCATACAACCCTCTCCTTTTGTCTTGGACAAATTCAGAAGTCTTCTCTTGAGTCATTGCCAAAAGTGTTTTCATTTCAGGAAATGTTGCCCTTTGGATTTTTATGTCTATATGAAGTTCAAAGTGAAAACGCCTGGATTCTGTTTAACCTCAAGCTGAGGTGGAAACACTGTGTTCGCATTTCATCCTGTGTATTCTTAACTTTTTTTTTTCTTTTAAGAGAGGGTGAGAGGGGCGGGGCAGGGGCAGAGGGCAAGTGAGAGAGAGAATCCTAAACAGGCTCCACAGTTAGAGTAGGGCCCGACACAGGGCTCGATCTCACAACCCTGCAATCACGACTTGAGTGGAAATCCAGAGTTGGATGCTTAACCGACTGAGCCACACAGGCGCCCCATACACTTAACTTTTGAGGAAGGCTGTATATATTTTCTCCTGCACAGCAAATAAATCTGCTCCTTTTCCCCAAAAGAGATACTATATCCTCCAAGTTTATCTCTTAAAACGGTCTAGTGCCAAAGCTGTCCTTGCCTCTTCCAAGAAGATATCACAAGTATGAGAAATCCAGAGAGCTTTTCAACAACGCCCATCCCTCATTTCTACACTCTCGGGGCTTCTGGCCAAGGTTCCCATGGGTGCACCATCCCACCGGTCATTCTGACTGATCTCACTGACACGGTCTGAGGTTAAACCCATTCCGGGTTTCTCCCACAGTCTTTAAAGCATGAGCCATCCGCTGATGTCCCCCAGGACTGTGGCTACATGCAGCCTTACACATTCTGTTAAAAAATCAGGGTTTAACTTGGCAGGCCATATAGCTAACCTAAAGTTTCCATCTTGACGTTCCTACCTAACCTAAGAAAATAACTCCACATCCAGCGTGATATATCAGTGACTGCATAGACTCTGCCTATGCCAGAAAGGACGGCATCCAGGACACCTGTGTATCAGACCGCCAACACCCCAACTGTTTCACTTTGTGCCTTAACCTAGAGTGGCAATACTCACCGCACTTTTTGTTCATTGCATGTCCTGGTATCTTTGTGGGTGCTTGCAAAGCCGGAAGTATAAAAGGCAGATTCATAAAGGGGCACGGTTACTAGAGTTTTCCACATATGACTATGATGGCTAGACAGACACACACGCGCTGTGTGAATGCAATTTCTGAGCGTTCGTGGGACTGCGTGAGTCTGCGTGAGCGTGTGTCAGAGTAAGTGCACGTGATTCTAGTTGAGAGTCTGTACACGTGGCGGGGTGTGAATCTGTGTTTGAATGTGAACGTACGTGAGCATCTGGCTGTACGTGTGACTTACATGGGGTCGCGTGCATGTGTTTGTACGCGTGTGCACTTGCGTGCGTCCACAGGCATGTGTGGCAGGGTTTGCCCGCCCTTACGGCCAGTGCACTTGAACCGTGTACTTAGCCTCTGCTTGTCTCTTAGACAAGGAACCGTCTAGAGCTGAATCCAGACTCGCGCGTTAATTGGCGTTGAGTGCTGGTCTTTGAGTTCCACCTTTCACTTTGAAAATCCTCAGGGACCAACGTTTTGCTTATAATGTAATGCTAGTTCACTCGGGGGTCTGAGGATTTAGGAGGAAATCGCTTTCGGGTGGAAGAACTTGCGAGCAAGGCAGATCCCGGGAGACACACCTACGCGCCTCAGTCCCTCACCTGCCAACTCTGAAAATTTCCGCTCCCCTCCACAGGAGACCCGGCTGCCTTCAGGAATAGAAAATAGCCTCGACCAGTCAACTCAACGGTCCCTTTGTAGAGATTAACTAGGAACTTGTAATTGGTTTTGGTAATTACCAACTTCAGAAAAAAAGCTCTTCATAAATGTTCTCAGCTCCCCAGCCGGCACTGTCACCGCGTGGAAAGGTGACATGATAATTGTTCTTCTGAGCGGAGGGAGGTCGCAATCCCTGCTCCATATCCCGGGGTCCTGGGGCCGCCTCCCTCCCACAGGCACTAGCTCTCGTGACCACGCACTGGGAGCTCACCACCCAGATGGAGGGATGTTTCTAGGAGACCGCCTTCCATTTCCGTCTGAGAGGCAAAGTCTATGAAGTCACCTGTTGGGAGTAAATGTGGGTAAGTGACGGTATACAAAAAAGGGATCCTTCTGGGTTTGAAACTGATCCAGTGCCAAAGCCACACAGGCATGAGCTGAGCTAGTAAAGAGAGATGGGGTCCTAGACTTTGCACCAATTCCTGCTGGCTCCGGGTGGATTTAAGGGAAGCTGTTAAATCATCCGTATTCAATCCCGTGAAAAGGAATCCTGATTGTTAAGGTAATTAGCGCCTGTAGTTCTGAAACCAATCGTTTTTCGGCCTCCCTTACAGGAATTTGTAGGATTACTAGAGGTGTGCCTGAAATACCTCAGGTTTATAACTAGGACTGGGATAAATATATCTGTAGGAATCCAGTAATCTTGTGAAAAAATGCTTATGTCCCAATGACAGCTGCTAGAATAGAAAGATTTTCTCTGACCATGACAGTAGAGACAGTTGTTATCTCCACTGAAAACACTGCGATCTGTTGATTATCTTGAGATTTTCTCTCTTGAAGCTACTGGGAGCAGCATTTAAGGAAAAGATAATTTTGTAATAATGGGTTTCAGAGAGCAGCTGTTAGGCTCAAATGTATCCTGTGATATTTCCTCTAATATCAACTGCAAATTCTATAAATCAGCTTATGAAGCACACCATATTTCTGTATTATTATAGTTTTCAATTTGCATATGTCATATTTTAACATATTTCGGAGAACTTACCACATGACTAAATAGTTTATAATCGGTATGAACAGATAAATATGATCTAAAATTACTAATACTTTAGTTTTTACCTTACATTATCTTATCCTGTATTAGAATTCAGTGTCCCATATTTCAGGGTAAGACATGAGATTATGATAGGTGTCATACTTTCGTCCCTGGCATAAAGGCAAATGCCCAAATTGTCATTTTCTTTCTGTTTCCATCCTAGTGTTGAGCACTTCTTGCATTCATTACATTCAACTTGTCATGGGACAGGTTCCTATATAACATAAAACTGCAGTCAGAGCATCTACATTTTCTTAAATTTCTAAAGCTTCATTCATTTTGATACTGGCTTACAGAATAAATCTTTACACATCATGATGAGTTATTACAATGAAAATTATAAAGAAACATACTATCTAGCTACAATAAAGTGGCAAAGCTAAAACCAAACCATATATCGGGATTATTCAAAGAACACAGCAGCTCTCTGGACTCAGCATAGCACAGAGGTTAGAGGCATTGTCTTCGCAAACAACTCATCCAGACTCAAGTCCACACTTTGCCCTAAATAGGGTATGAATGTAGACAAATCACCTATTCTGTCTCTCTGCGTTCTCCTTGTCTCAAAATGAAAGTAATAGTAGTGATGACTCATAGTTTTGCTTAAAAAGTATGGGGTGCCTAGCTGTTTCATTCAGTTAAGCGTCTGACTCTTGACATCACCTCAAGTCTCTACCTCAGGGTCATGCGTTCAAGCCCCACATTGGGCTCCACATTGGGTGTGGAGCTACTTTTTTAAAAAAAGAAAAAAGTGAGTTACTACATGTATGAACTTCACAGCAATGATTCGCACATTGTTAAGTGCTCTTTAAAGTGTACATACTTAACTCTGGAAAGTCCCGTGAAATTAATATTTCTCTTGTTAAACTGTATTAATATATAACTGGTATACTAAAAATTGTATATATTTAATGTATATATTTTGATAAGTTTGGAAATCTGCATGCCTCTGGGATGGTATCACAACAATCAAGGTATCCATCACTTCCAAAAAATTTCTTGTGTTCGTGTGTGTGTGTGTGTGTGTGGTCAGAACACTTAACATAAAATACATCCTCTTCTCATTATTTACTGTCTACAGTACCATTCTTCTAACTTTAGTCACTATATTGTACAACATATCTCTACAAAGCATTCACCTGTATAACTGAAACTTTACATACACTGAACAACAATCCTGCACTCCCCCTTCCTCCAGCGCCTGGCAACCAGTCTTCTATTCTCTGCTTCAATGAGTTGGACTTTCAGGTTCCTCATATAAATGAAACCATACAGTATTTTTCCTTCAGTGACTGGCTCCTCCATGTAGGAGTTCCTTCTTTTTGAAGCTTGAGTCGTGTTCCACTTCTATTCCTTTGTAGGTAATCCTACACTTTCCTTAGCCATTCCCAGTAAATGGCCATTTGAATTGTTTCCATATCTTGGCCATTGTGAATAATGCTATAATGAGCACGGGCATGCAGCTGTCTCTTGGAGACCTTGATTTCAATTCTTTTGGATATATACCAAGAAGTGGGACTGCTGGATGAGGAGATAGTCCTATTCTAGTCTTTTGAGGAACCTCTATACTGTTTCCCATAGTGGCTTCAATATTCTACATTTCTACCAACAGTGTATACGGACTCCAATTTCCCCACATCTTCACCTGCACTTATCTTTGGGGTTTTTTGGATACCAGTCATTCTAACATGTGAGATAGCATCTCATTGTGGCTTTGGTCTGCATTTCCCTGACGATTAGCAGAGTTGAGCCCCTTTTCATATACTTGCTGACCACTCATATGTTCTTTGGAGAGATGTTTGTTCAAGAAATTTGCCCATTGGCTAACTGGGTTATTTCTTCCTGAGTCGTTAGGAAATTCTTCATATTTTATTAACCCCGTATCAGATGAACACTCTGCAAATATTTTCTCCCATTCCACAGACTGCCTTTGCACTTTGGTGATTATTTCCTTGGCTCTGCAGAAGTTTTTGCCTTATATAGTGTCACTCATCTTTTTTTGTTTGTTTTTTTGTTTGTTTGTTTGTTTTCGCTTTTCTGCTGGTGTCAGATCCAGGAAATCGTGGCCAAGACCAACGCCAAAAAGATTTCCCTCTATGTTTTCTTAAAGGGTTTTACAGTTTCACATCTTATATTTAAGTCTTTAATCCATTTTGAGTTGATTTTTTGTATGGTGTAAGATTGGGGCCCAATTTCACCCTTTTACATGTGGATATCCAGTTCCCCCAATACCATTTCTAAGGTGAAACGAATGATCAGTGGTTAATATTGGATTTTAGTTGACATGATGCTTGAAGCCCACACCTCATATTCCCATGCAGGATCCTCTGGTTCTGAAGACAAATCTCAGTGGCTGGAAACTGGCAGGATGGCCTCCAGGGATCTGGTCATAGGAGTGATCTTCTTAACCCAGACCATGGTTGGAATCCTGGGGAACTTCTGTCTTCTTTACCATTATCTCCTCCTTTACTTCACTGGGTGCAGGTTGAGGCCCACAGATTTGATTGTTCAACACCTGACTGTAGCCAACTCCTTATCCCTCCTCTGTAAAGGAGTCCCCCAGACAATGGCAGCTTTTGGGTGGAACAGTTTTCCAAGGGATCTTGGATGCAAACTTCTTTTCTATCTTCACAGAGTGAGCAGGGATGTGTCCCTAGGCAGCACCTGCCTCTTGAGTGTCTTCCAGGCCATCACGATCAGCTCCAGGAACTCAAGTTGGACAAAACTTAAAAGGAAAGCTCTCAAGCACATTGACTTCTCTATATTCCTGTGCTGGGCCCTCTACATGCTGGCAAATATCCTTTTTCCTATCCATGTGATTGGCAAATGGAGCAACAGGAGCATCTCGGTGAGAAAGGATTTGGGATACTGTTCTGTGATAAGCAGTAACAAAGTCACACAATTGGTACAAGCAGCACTGTTATCATTCCCTGAAGTTTTATGTTGAGGACTCATGATCTGGGCCAGCAGATGGTTTTCATCCTGCACGGGCACAGGCAGCGGGTCCAACACATTCACAGGCCTAATAATGTCTCCCCCAGATCCTCTGCTGAGTCCAGAGCCACCCAGAGCATCCTTGTCCTGGTGACCACCTTTGTGTCCTTCTACTCCCTTTCCTCCATCTTCCAAGTCTGCATTATTCTATTCGATGATCCCAGGTGGTTGCTGGTGAGCATCTCTGCCTTGATCAATGGAGGTTTCCCAAGTGCCTGTCCCTTTATTCTCATGAACCGTATCTCCAGCGTGTTCAAGGTTCTACTTAGCCTGGATGAGGAACGTAACACCCACTAAACTCATGACAAGTATGTAAATTGTATGTTTTTGCATAGTGTATGGTTGTTTATTCATTCAACCTCCAAACCTCCAAACTGCAAGCATTAAGTAAAAATCAAGAGAGAGTTCAGCAAACCAGAATGAGCTTCTTTCCCATAAGAAACAGTAAATAGTGATAATAAATGTAAATGAAACCTTATGGAATTGTTATGAAAATACTTACATAACTGAAATTTTATTCACACTTCTAGTGAAGTAATTTGGAATTTGTGCAATTAAAAAATTGTTCCTGAAACAATCTAGAGGTTGTGGGGAGGTCTTCAAGTGTGTAACTTTTAATTTGACAAATTAAATATACCCAGAAATTGACTAATCTTTGAATTTTTAGAAAAGATTCAAGAGAATTTAACATGTAAGATGGTATTCAAGAAAGTAAAGAAGAAAATGTTCTCAGGGCACCTGGGTGGCTCAGCTGGTTAAGCATCTGCCTTTAGCTCAGGTCATGATCCCAGGGTCCTGGGATCGAGGCGCACGTTGCGCTCCCTGCTGAGCAGGGAGCCTGCTTCTCCCTCTGCTGCTCCCCCTACCTGTGCTCTCTTGAGCTTTCTGTCAAATAAATACAGATAACCTTTTACCACATTACAGATAGTGAAGGTACCTCAGGACAGAATATTCCCAATTCCTCCCTCCCATTCCTTATAATATTGCTATCATTTATTGTGCTTATCCATAAGCTGTAATCACCCAGTACGCTGTTCCTAGTTTGAGTTTGAAGTTATCTTTTTTTATATTATGTTACCATAGAGTCACCATAGAGTACCTCATTAATTTTTGATGCAGTGTTCCATGATTCATAATTTGTGTATAACACCCAGTGCTCCGTGCAATCTGTGCTCTCCTTAACACCCATCATCGGGCTAAACCATCCCAAAACCCTCAGTCTGTTTCTCAGAGTCCATAGTCTCTCATGGTTCATTTCTCCTTCTGATTCCCAGCCCCCCTTCATTTTTCCCTTCCTTCTCCTAATGTCCTCCATGCTATTCCTTATGTTTCACAAGTAAATGAAACCATATGATAATTGACTCTCTCTGCTTGACTTACTTCACTCAGCATAATCTCCTCCAGTCCCGTCCATACTGAAGCAAAAGTTGGGTATTCATCCTTTCTGATGCCTGAGTAATATACCATTGTGTATATATACCACATCTTCTTTATCCATTCATCTGTTGAAGGGCATCTCATGTCTTTCCAGTTTGTCTATTGTGGCCATTGCTGCTATGAACATTGGGGTGCATATGGCCCTTCTTTTCACTACATCTGTATCTTTGAGGTAAATACCCAGTAGTGCAATTGCAGGGTCATAGGGAAGCTCTATTTTTAATTTTTTGAGGAAATGCCACACTGTTTTCCAAAGTGGCCGCACCAACTTGCATTCCCACCAACAGTGTAAGAGGGTTCCCCTTTCTCCACATCCTCTCCAACATTTATTGTTTCTTGCCTTATCAATTTTGGCCATTCTAACTGGTGTAAGGTGATATCTCAATGTGGTTTTTGAGGCAGGGAGCCTGCTTCCTCCTCTCTCTCTGTCTGCCTCTCTGCCTACTTGTGATCTCTGTCAAATATATAAATAAAAATCTTAAAAAAAACTCATTAGGTAACCAACTGAATGGGAGAAGATATTTGCAAATGACATAGCTAATTAGGGGTTAATATCCAAAATACATAAAGAACTCATGCAACTCAACCAAGAAAAAACCTGGTTTTAAAATGTGCAGAAGACCTGAATAGATATTTCTCTCTTTTTTTTTTAAATTTATAGACAGAGATCACAAGTAGGCAGAGAGGCAGGCAGAGAGAGAGAGGGGGAAGCAGGCTCCCCACTGAGCTGAGAGCCGGATATGGGGCTCGATCCCAAGACCCTGAGATCATGACCTGAGCCGAAGGCAGAAACTTTAACCCACTGAGCCACCCAGGCACCCCCTGAATAGATATTTTTCTAAAAATGACATACAGCTGGCCAACAGACACATGAAAAGACATTCACCATCATTTACCATCAGGGAAATGTAAATCAAAACCACAATGAGATATCATCTCGCACCATTCACAAGAGGTATCCATCTTCAGTGGTGGTCAGAGAAAAGGAAATTACAAAATACCTCGTTTGTTTTGTGACCACCAGCTTGTTAAGTTAAAAGGCTGCTGGGACATCTGGGTGGCTCTGTTGGTTAAGTGTCTGACTCTTGATTTTGGCTGAGGTCTTGATCTCAGGGTCATGAGTTCTAGCCCCACACTGGGCTCCATGCTGGGTGTGGAGCCTACTGGTACATAGATGGATAAAAGTTTGCCAATATGGTCTCTTTCTGAGATTAGCAGAAACACACCATTTCATACATGCATGTAGGGAATACCAATGATCAGTGACTTTTTGAGAGACAATTAGGGAATCTTCATCAAAAGTTGAAAGATGCATATTCTTGCATATGATTCTACTAGCTAGAAGACACTTGATCACATGCTCAGAAATGCCCCCACAGCCATTACTGGTGGACATGCAAATAATAGCACAAAAACGAATAGCACAAAATACATATATGTCAGGGATCCCTTTGGTTAACCTGGACTTTGAAGATAATCCCCTTACGGGGCGCCTGGGTGGCTCAGTCAGTTAAGTGTCTGCCTGTCGCTCAGGCCATGATCTCAGGGTCCTGGGATCGAGTCCCGCATCAGGCTTCTGTCTCCTCGGGGAGCCTGCTTCCCCCTCTCCCTCTGCCTGCCAGTCCCCCTGATTGTGTTCTCCCTCTCTGTCAAAAAAAAAAATTCTTAAATAGGGACACAAGGAGAAAAGATCAAAAGGTCTCCAGATGATGATAATGATTCAGCAGTCCTTACCCGCTCAGATTGCGAATGCGGAGCAAATTCCAGGGGACACTGCAGCTTCCAGGATGACTGAGGAAGGACGGGGAGGAAGGGAAGCTTCGTGGCCTTTATGTTGCTGGAGGAGCCCCTCTGAGCACTGGTGCTGACCTAATCAGCATGACACAATCAACTTTGATCGAATCATCCCCCAAGATATAAAGGGATTATTTATTTCCTGTTTACTTTTCCTCTGCATTTTTATTTTACCACCCTTCTGTGTATCTGATATCATCAACCATAATTTGATAAGTCTCATTTCCAAGCATGTAAGAAATTTTAACATATACAATTATACTTTTAAAGCTATATATATAGAGATATAAATTACTTCCTGCAAGTGCAAGATAGGTACACTCATCGATAGGCTGTTTAATTCTGTATTGTGACTTTTCTCTCAGTTGCTTCTGGAAAATCCTTTTTTTACACATGTACCTCTAGTTCATTCCGTTTCCCCACTGTTGGTCGGTCATTTACTTGTCTCAAGGAACCGGACTTTTCGGTTTTAGTCTCTGATCCTATTCATTGGGCATTTGTTGTCTTTAATATTTTCCTCCCGCTGATAATGCTGCCAGGGTCGCTAAACATGGAGATGCAGGGGGACGTCTGGGTGGCTCAGTAGGTCAGCATCCGCCTTTGGTTCAGGTCATGATCCCGGAGTCCTGGGATGGAGCCCCACGTTGGACTCCCTGCTCAAGGGGGAGTCTGCTTCTTCCTCTGCCCCTCACCCTGCCCTCGTGCTCTCTCTCATTCTCTCAAAATAAATAAATTATAAAATCTTTAAAAAATTAAAAAAAAACCTGTTTAAACATGAAGATGCATGAGCATGATGGTGCAGAAATTTAGTTCCTCCCTTTCTGTTGGTAGCAACAGCAAAGATCGTAACAAACGAGAACACAGCCCAGGTATGTTCATGGCAGCATGCTGTGTTGTGATAGCCTGCGAGTCTTTTTAGAAAGATTTTATTTAAGTAGTTGAGAGGGAAGGAGAGAGAGAGAGAGAGAGAGAAAGAGAGAGAGAAAGTGCGCACGAGTGGGGGGGAGGGGCAGAGGGAGAAGCAGACTCCCCACTGAGCAAGGAGCCAGAGTCCTGGGACTCCAGGATCATGACCTGAGCCAAAGGCAGTTGCTTAACCAACTGAACCATCCAGGTGCCCTGTTTATTGTCTTTTATATACTTGAGTAATTATTTACTAGAGATGAATCTTATGGCTCACAACCTGTTTATTAGAGAAATACAGAATTCTAGGATTTCATCAAAGTATTCCAGCTCCATTTCCCACCCAACCCTGATCCCAAAGGAAAAGTTTGGAGTGGATGGTACAAGACTGCCAAAACGCTGACATATCTTGAAGTGATCTTAAGGCTAAGTAGAGATTCACTTTATTTTCTTTAATTGCGTGAATGCTTGAAATGTCCATATTGAATAAATCAATATTGGGAAACTATCTTCACCATCAATTATTTTTAGTTCATTGCTGGCTTCATTTTTACACAAAGATGTATTTGTCAGATACTCATAGGTAAGACTGACTTGTAAATTTTCCTACAGAGACGTCCAGTCCTTACCGATCCAGGGCCGAGTTCCTGCTCTCTTTCGCCAAGAACGGGAAAGCGGGAGAGAAATAACTCCATTTCGGTAACGGGTTTGGTAGACATTTTATCGTTTTAAGGTCTGATTTTCCTGTGACTTCTACAGAATGAAATTATCAGTGACAAGAATACTGAAAACGTGTTTTTCACCGCATGGAAGAAACCCCTCCGATGAAGCTACGTCACGCTTGCACCCTTCCTGGGCAGCACACTCGCTTCTCGTTTCTCGGGGTTAGAAGCAACAGATCTAGCAGGGTCTTCAACAGCTGTGGGTGGGAGCTGGGCCAGGAGCAAGACAGGGAGGTGTCCCCTGGTCCCTCTTCCCCTGGCCTCGCTGTCCTGCTTTCTGACACCACGACAGGCCCCTGCAGAAGTCCCCTCTTAGCCGTGCGGGGCTCCGCTTGAAGGCAAAGCCACCCACACCCCTTCTCGGAGGCCAGCGCGAGTTCGGAGCCGCGCCAGAAGGTGGCCTTTTTCCAGCCAATAGGAGCGAGCCACGCCCCGCGGAGGGGCCTATAAAAGGCAGGTCCTAGCGGCGGCCCCACACTCCGCCGTCCGAGCCTCGCCGAGGGAGGATGCTCCCTGCGGGCATCGAGATGGGCTCGGAGGTTGGAGGCTCAGGCCCACGCAGCCCCTCCACGCGACACCCCGCGGACCAGCCCTGCCATCAGAATTCCTGCAAAGCAAAGGGCTCAGCTGTAGCGGAGAAACCACTCGAAGGGGAAGAGGAGACATTCTCTTCCCCATTAAGAGAGAGCCGCCCCCAGAGGCAAGGTAGTGATCCCGGCAGTTCGCGCGGGGCGGCTGGAAGGAGGGGTGGGGTCAGGGTTTTATCTTGAGATAGGTGATGGGAAACGTCCCCCAGCCCTCGGGGGGTTGAGAAACGGGGCAGTGATCCCCGGAACCCTACTGCTGTGGTCCGCCGGGGACACCGAGCAACCTCCGTCGAGAAGACCGTCCACGAAGCCGGAGCAGGGCTGGACTGCGGAGTTGTGCGGGCTTCGGGGGAGGCCACTCACCTAAACTCCCTCTTCCGCCAGGGTCAGAGCCGCAGACTGATGAGGAGCGTGCCCAGGAAGCTGAGCTCAAAAGTGACAGCGGCATCTCTGGACCAGGTAGGAGCTGACCTTCCTGGGGAGGAGGGACAGGACGTGGGGTAGCTCAGTCTCCCGGACAGGGGACTGGGAGCTCTGCGGCCCCCTCGCAGATCCCGGACTCGAGGAACCGCTGGGAACTGGTTCTGGTGGCCAGCTTTGGTCCTGTGTGTCCAGGATGGCCCGGGGGGTGGGGTGTCCTGCCGGAGCAGTCACAAGATTGTCTGTCCCCAGAATCGGAAGGCTGCTCCAGCCGGGAGGGCTCCAGGAAGAGGAAAATCGGTTCCAGCGACGGCACCTGTGCCGGAGCAGGTAGGCTCTTGCCCTGGGCCCGGAGGGGTGCCGACAGAAAAGCGGGTCACACGTGCCGGGCGTGGGCACGGAAGGGGCTGTTGAATGGCCCAAGCGAGTTAGGAGACTCTGGAATCCAGGGGGCATCTGGGGACCCTTGATGGGCACGGCGTCGCCTCATCCCACCAAGGGACGGGGCGGGACGGAGTAGGAGACGCGGAGTTCACCCGAGGGAATGGGGGAGGGGGGCCCTGGGTGGTCTGGCTGGTCGTTCACCCGCGTGCTTCCTCTGCAGGGGCCTCTCTCGAAGACGAGCGCGGTGTCACTCCGGGAAGGAGGACACGGAGGACGCCCGACGGGGATCGCGGCGGCGAGAGCGAGGAGACCGCGGGTGCTCGCCCCAGGAGACAAGGGGCGCGAGGCGCGGGGCGCAGCGGGCGCCGCAGATACAGGTCCCCGGGAGACCGGCCGCCTCCCCTGCGCAAGAGGCTGGTGACCGCCCTGCGCGCCCTGTCCGAGGCCATCCATCAGGACGTCGCCCGGGCGTGCGGGCAGCGGGAGCACTCCCCGCTGACCTGGGAGCAGCGCTCGGGGCTCGGGGAGCTCTGGGGGCCTCTGTGCACCGCCTTGCAGACCGTCTACACCATGGCCCACCAGGCAGCCTACGTCTTCCCTGCAGAGAGCTGGCTCGTGCCGGGCCCGCAGCCGAGCCCCGGGGAACTCCCGCCGGGGGTGGAGGACAAGCCCGGGGCGGCAGGGCGTGTTTGAGGCAGTGCGTCCCTGAGGCATAGAACCTGGGGTGGTCCGAGGAAAGGTCCTCGAAACATGGACTCAGAATGGGGAGATAGAGGCTTAAATTTCATGTTAGGCATTTTCGTGTATTTTGAGTATCTTGGGACAGCCCAGCGTTATTTTATAACGAGAACAAATATCGGGGTGTAATTCGTATGTATTTGCGTTTTTTAACGTGTAGTGAAGGAAGCATACTTATAGCCTCCCCTTTGATCCTGGACTGAGGCCACAGGCCTAGGGTACCATTCCCTGGGGAGAGATGGCTGTATTGTTCAGTTTGATGAGATCGTGGTGAAGTCACCAGGTCATTTCTGTTCCCTTTTCAGTTATTTTATATAAAACCTGAGTCAAGCTATATTAATGTTATTGGCCTTATGTATTTATTCTTACAGCCGGCTCATATTATACGCCTAATTTTGTTTTCTTCTATTTCACAGATTTCAAGTTATCCTATTTATGAGAGGATATTAAAACTAATGTAGATAGTCATTTCTTATGTATTTTATTTTATATAGTTTCCTATTTGTATTAGGATATTTGTAGAGGATATTAAAACTAATGTAGATTAGTTTTGTAGATGTCATTTCTTATATATTTTATTTTATATAGTTTCCTATTTGTATTTTATACTGGGATCATGCAGTCTTTAATCGTATAAATGTATATAATTTTATGTAAGAAAAATAAACATTTTTGGGTATCATCTTATCTTTTGGTTCATGATTTCCACATTATATGTGATGAAATAAAAATTAATGCCGTGTATCCTCCTTATCCAGATGGAGTTTGTTTTATGGCAGGTGTGGGTTAGAAGACCCACTGAGCCACCCAGGTGCCCCGAGGATAAAGTTTTAGTTAAGCAAGATGAATAAGCTTCAGAGAGCTCTATAAAATTGTATATATGGTCATCAAAGTATTGTGCACTTAAAAATCCTTTAAGAGGGTAGATCTCATATTCAGTGTTCTGAGAAATAAAGAAAAAAGAGGAAAAACTAAGGCTAGCTAGCTCTGTGAAACATGTTATTTTTTGAATAAGATGGATCAGTAGAGATAAAAATTCAAAAATAGGGCACCTGGGTGGCTCAGTGGGTTAAGCCTCTGCCTTCAGCTCAGGTCATGATCCCAGCATCCTGGGATTGAGTCCCACATTGGGCTCTCCGCTCGGTGGGGAGCCTGTTTCCCCTCTCTCTCTCTGCCTACTTGTGATCTCTCTCTCTCTCTGTCAAATAAATAAATAAAAATCTAAAAAAAAAATTCAAAAATAGACCAAAGTATTTGCAAAAGTTAATAAGCAAGAAAATATTGGAGATGGCCTCATTCCTACTTGGGGTTTGAGAACTTGACTATTACCATCACAAAGGTAAGAAATTGATTTACTGGGGTGCCTGGTTGGCTCAGTCCTTAAGCATCAGCCTTTGGCTCAGGTCATGATCCCAGGGTCCTGGGATGGAGCCCTCCATCGGGCTCCCTGCTCGGCGGGAAGCCTGCTTCTCCCTCTCCCACTCCCCCTGCTTGTGTTCCCTCTCTCGCTGTGTCTCTCTGTCAAATAAATAAATAAATAAATACCTTTAAAAAAAAAAAGAAGTTGATTTACTCTTCACATCATATAACAAGGTAAAGGTCCAATGAAAAATACAACCGCATGACCAAAAAGAACCTCTTTTCAATACAGACTCTGCCTATTAAATTGAAATAGAAAATACACACCGACTCCCTCCTGCTGCCAGGACAGTGGGCTCCGGGTGAAGGTCCTGGCAGCCAGTACGAGAGAGGGAGACTGCCAGATCCCAAGATAGGAGTCCGTGCTTCATTGAGCTCCCCTCCCCTCCGAACTGCAAAAATCATTTCACCTGTAGCGGCGGTGAGAGGTCAGACTGGGGAAACTGAGAATTTCGTCGGAAAACTATTTTTTTCCCCAATTGCTACTTGCCAAAAAAGAATTACAAACTCCAAGTTAGCATCTCTCAAGTGTTTGGGAGGGACTTTCTCTTTTCCATAAGCCCTGGAGGTAGACAGTGTTCAGGGGAACCGCAGGAAATGCTGACCTGAGCGGAAGGGACTGCCAGTGAAACACACGAATTTCACTGGATTCTCTGCTCTGCTGAGGAATTCTACCCAAAATAGAGTTCCTTCTAATATTCAGGCCACTGGGAAGCCCTATCATTTAAGTTACAAGCATAGAAATGAAATCAGACAAAGTGCCGGAAAAGGATTTGCAGAGTTATAATCAAAGAGAACATGCGATGATAATTTACATTAGGAGTCACTGGACTTATCTGCACAAGTCAGTGCCAATTTATGTGAAAGGGCAGATGATACGGAAATTTGTTAGGAAGATATGCTTTACCAATATTGATCTCCCTAGTGGTAACAGAAAGTCTAAACAGAGCAGTATCTACCAAAGGGGAGAAGTTTATGAGATCCTCACAAATGCAAGCACCAGGATCAGATGGCCATTTTTTCTTAAGATTTTATTCATTTATTCATGAGAGAGAGAGAGAGGCAGAGGGAGAAGCAGACAGAGCAGAGAGCCCGACAGGAGACTAGATCCCAGAACCCTGGGATCATGACCTGAGCGGAAGGCGGATGCTTAACCGACTGAGCCACCCAGGCGCCCCAGGATCTGATGGTTGAAAGGGCAGATCCTGTCATTCCTTTAACTTTCATATGACCCAGTACTCATTTAAATAGCTTTGGGTGGTGACCACATCGTTCCACAGCTGCATTTTTGCTGAGTTTTCAGCAATCAGCTCTGATTGCTTTTATAATCAAATAAGACACATGAATTCACATTAATCCTTTGTCTTCCCCACACACAAACCCACAATTTGGTCCATGCCCACTATTGAATACTCCCCGTACCCAAGTCAGAGATTAGAGCCATAGTGCTGGACACCCTTAGTTCCCAGACACACAAATACACAAACGTTACACACAGGCACAAACAGCCACGCATATGTATAACATACATGCAAATGCACAGCTCTATACCCCCAATACATACACACACTCACACTCCACAGTGAACTCACACGCATGCACACATTCATCAAATACAAGCACACACTCACATCTACACACCCTCGCCCCGACGCTCACGTTCCCAGTCCCGGGTACGTGATCTCATTCAAGGTCAGCATGCACGTGTGTGTCTCAATAATGTGGTCATACGTGTAAAATACAGGCATCCCCTCACCTTGGATGCCGGAAGATGGGGGGAGAGGGGCACTTCCGCCTTGTCCACTCCGTCCATGCCTGCAACAACCCCCAAAGATGGTACTTACCACGTGCAGCATTTTCAAGTGCCTTGAGCGTCGCCTGGGGCCGACTTGGCATGTCACTGGGGCGTCGATAGAGCGGGGTTCAAATGAGGACTGAGGGACCAGGGTCAGGTGGTGTGCAGACAGCATGGGAGTGTGGAGGGCGCAAAACTCTTCAAAGGCATGTCGTGTCATAACCCGCGATGAGTGCAGATAGATACAGAAAAGCAGGGGCGGAGGCTAAAACGAACCTGAAGTCCTGGGTCAGAGTCAGGGACTTGTGAACATAGGTTTAGCTGTAGAGACGCAAGTAGACAGGTAGATAAAGGGAAGACTACACATGTGTGTGCCGACAGATTTCACAGGTCGGTCTGCTCCGAGGGCCTGATAGCAATGAAATGCCGGGAGCGAGAAGGCCCAGCCCTCACCCAGCACCCACAGGCCGGTATCTAACGCTGCTCTCTAACCAACGGCTCCTTGGAGAGACGGTGGCGGGAAGACACAAGAGGAGCCTGGAGCATCTTGCAGTGACGAAACGTGAGAGTCAGGAAGGGCTCCAAAAGCAAGAAAACTGGGGGCCGCCTGGGTGGTCAGCTGGTTCAGCGCGATTAAGGGTCTGCCTTCAGCTCCGGTCATGATCTCAGAGTCCTGGGATTGAGCCCCAAGTCAGCTCCCTGCTCAACGGGGAGTCCGTTTCTCCCGATGCCTCTGCCCTCCCCCTACCCGTGTGCTTCTACGCAAACTCTCTCTCACATAAATAAATAAAATTAAAGAAAAAAAAACTGAAGACATATCAAAGGGACACAGTAGCCAAACCTGAAAGGGTTCTTGTTCGGCACCCTGTCAACTGTGCTCTGGTAGCAACGGGATGTCCTACAATTCCACGTAATTCTGACATTCTCCACTAGTACAGACCCCACGAGTTAAAGGCGAGGTCCTTCCCGAGACCAACCCCTGTCCCAAGTCACCGCCTGCTAGGGGGCTCTTCCCAGACTGGGGCATCAGGCGGCCAGCTACAAATGCAAGGCTTTCCACACTCCCCCCGGGCTGGAGATTGGCTGGGAAGACTCAGAGAACTCAGGAAAGTGCTGTATGTCTGGTGATCCTGGATAAAGTTAATTCGTGTATCAGGACCCATAAAACAGAGGCCACCCCAGCGGCCCAACGCACATCACAGATACACCTAAGCCAGCCTGCCCTTACATGGAAGGCGGGCAAGGAAACCTAACACACACCAGTGACAATCCGCCGACTCTAGCTGACCCCACCGGGGAAAACGGCGCCTGCCGGCTTTGTGAGGAAGTCCCTGACCTCCTCCTCAATCGCGCCTGGGGTCTGAACGGCCTCTTCCAAAACGTGCTCTCACCCCAAACCCCTCAGGACGACCGCCCCCTTGTGAGGAGGCTCTGTCCCCCGAGATCAAAGGTGGTCTTCCTTGGAATAAAAGACAGCAAACTTGCTACTAAATGGTTTTAGTTTTGTGGTTTGACATCATTTTATTGTAAAGGACAGCAATAAGGAGCCACAGGAAGGCATCCACAGAGCGAGGTCTGGGAGGGTTGCCCGCAGAGTAGCTTCTGCTCCGCACCAAGAAACTCCCTGGGGCTTCTCCAGAGGTTTAAATTAAGGTCTCATTTCGTAGGCACGGTTGGCGAAATCCTGGCCATCTGCCGGAACTCAAGCCCGAGTCAGCCTCCTTCCACTCCCCAGAGGCTGGGCAGCTGAGTGTTTCGGTCCAACCACGCAGCTGGTCTTCCAGAGTTGTTCAGTCCCCCGTTCTGAGGCTATGTGGGGAACCAGGGGTTCCCCACCCCTGCCCACAGTTGCCTCCTTAGTATAATACAGACACTCCCACCACTCAGAAAATCTCAAAGGTTTTGGAGCTCGGAGCCCGGAACCTGAGACAAAGACCAGATGTACCTGCATATATGTGTATATCCACATATGTACGTATTTTATTATACCGTGGCTCCCAGTGACCAAAGCTGGAACAGTTTAAGCAACAAAATACGTTACATAGTATTGAATTATAGCAGAAGTATAAAAGAAGTATAAAGGAGTTGAAGAAACAAATAAAGGAGGGAGAAGGGACACAGCTTCCACACAGAAGAACGGCAAATGACATATGGGGTTACTTAGCCCTCTAGGAGGTGGCCCCTAACTCAACACCCCACCCCCACCCTCAAGCACCCCTCCTCGCTCCCCCCACACTACTGTGGGCTGCGCTTACAGTCTCCCAAAGAACAGAGTCTGGAAAGGCATGCAGAGAAATTTTACAGTGGAGAAGCCTGGTAAACGTGCCTTCACTAACTGATCGAGATTAACACCATCCAAGACGACTCATGTTCCTTGCATGAACCTCTCAGGCCAGATGCTGTGATGAGATGTGATACTCTTCTGAAAAACCCATAAACCCAATTTATCCATGAGAAACACTTCAGACAAATTCAGCTTTAGAGGCATTCTAAAACCTACAGGACCAGCGCTCCTCAAGCCCATCACGATCAACACGGAAGGTCTGAGAAAATGTCACAGATTAGAAGAGCCTGGGGGAGACGGGATGACGACATGGTCCTGGCCTGGATCCTGATAGAGAAAAATGATGCTGTTAAAACAACTGAAATGTAAAGAACGTCTGGAGTTTAGGTAGTAGTAGCGCACCACTGTTGGTTCCTTGGTTTTGACAAATGAACTATGGTAAAGTTAAGATGGTAACATTTGGGGTACTGGGTGACAGATATTTTGGAACTCAGTGTAATCTTTACAAGTTCTCTGCAAATCTAAAGTTATTCCAAAATAAAATGTTTACTTTTAAAAAAATGGCAAATAAGAGAGGATTATATTATAATTTTTTTCAGATTTTACTTATTTATTTGATACAAGCAGGGAGAGCAGCAGGCTGAGGGAGAGGGAGAAACAGGCTCCCTGGGAGCCTGATGTGGGGCTCGATTAGGACCTATGCGGAAGGCAGATGCTTCATTGACTGAGACACCCAGGCACCCCATATTAAAATATTTTTTAAAAGATTTTATTTTTAAGTAATCTCTACTTGCTTATAGTAAGTGGTACTTAAATAGTAAGTAGAAAGTACTTAAATAGCCCCTACCAATGTGTGGCTTGAACTCATGATCCCAAGATTAAGAGTCACAGGCTCTACTCAGTGAACCAGTCAGATGCCCCTAAAGTATTTCTATGTCTGAGTTAATGTCCTTTTATTGTTCCTTTCAAAGGTGTCCATTTTGCTCCAGTGGGGATTTCAAAAGTGATAAGACCCCTTGTTAAGCAAAATATATTCACCTTCCAGCTTCAAATTGCTACTCATCTAC
This sequence comes from Martes martes, assembly GCF_963455335.1. Classification (NCBI taxonomy): domain Eukaryota; kingdom Metazoa; phylum Chordata; class Mammalia; order Carnivora; family Mustelidae; genus Martes; species Martes martes. The sequence goes on along the minus strand of NC_137905.1, from coordinate 53,886,296 downwards.
TGCCCCAAGCTTGATGAAATGCTCCTCTGTAACGTCTTGTATCCTCAAGTTGGAAAAGCAGAAGTCCATCTTGAAACTTCTTTTCGCCAACAGAGCCAACTGCCATCAAGATTTTTTTTTTTTATTTGTCAGAGAGAGGAGCGAGAGTGAGCACAAGTAGACAGAGTGGCAGGCAGAGGCAGAGAGAGAAGCAGGCTCCCTGCCGAGCAAGGAGCCCGATGTGGGACTCGACTCCAGGACGCTGGGATCATGACCTGAGCCGAAGGCAGCTGCTTAACCAACTGAGCCACCCAGGCGTCCCTGCCATCAAGATTTAACACAGGACAATCCACCTTCTAAACATTCCCAGAGTCTGTTCAGTCTTTTCCTACACACCCGATCTGTGTACTGGCTGCCCCCCACCTGCACCCTTTATAAAATTCAGTGGACATATCTTCCTAAGTTCCTCTTTGCCCCCTGCAGTTTACTCTTAAAATGTTGACGTGAAAATATTTTTTTTAAGATTTTATTTATTTATTTGACAGAGAGAGATCACAGTAGACAGAGAGGCAGGCAGAGAGAGAGAGGGAAGCAGGCTTCCTGCTGAGCAGAGAGCCCGATGCAGGACTCGATCCCAGGACCCTGAGATCATGACCTGAGCCGAAGGCAGCGGCTTAACCCACTGAGCCACCCAGGCGCCCTGACCTGAAAATATTTTAATATGCTTGTCTTTCTCCATTAGTGTTAGCATATTTCAAATGTCCCCAATTTCTCTTAGGCTATAAAGCACAATATTTGCAACATAGCCTCCAAAGCCAGAAATAAGTAAAATTTGATTTTTCCCTCCAGCTTCACCCCAGGCCATGTGCATCACAAATCAGAACCATGGCTCCCATCCCTAGCTTCCGAAAAGACTACCCACATGCTATTCCCTCTTATCCAACTGTCTTCACAATTCCAAGGTCAGGTACATCTTAGGACATTTTAATGTATCTCAATTTGAAAGTTACACAGTCAAAGGCATTTCCAGTGTCTTCACATTATTTCAGGACTGTTCTATGGAATCTTAACTTCTCCAGTGTAACTGTTAATGAAAATACAACTATCTAAGTACACACATGTTAATTACAGAAGAGTTCATGTACCACGCTATCGTTATTTACCATTTCATATTAGGCCCGTGTCAGTCTGTCTTGCTCACCCCTCTCTCTGCAGGGAAACCGGCTCATAATTGTTCTAAACATGCTTTCAGGTTTGAGCGCATCCATGACTGAACAGGCGGAGGACAATTCCCACTTCTCTGACAAGATGACAAAATTATGCATTTCTCCCACAGCAGACACAGCGGAGACGGCGTATGCTGGGGTCATGGCTCATGAGAATAAAAGGACTAACAGTTGGAAAACAAGCAGTGATTAGGACAGCGGCATTGATCAGCCACCAGTTGGAATCACTAAAGAAAGCCAAGTAAACGTAAAGGACTGAGGAGAGGGCATAAAATAATACAAAGGTGGCCACCAAAACAATGATGCTTCGGGTGGCTCGGGTCTCAGGGGAGGGTCTGGGGGAGAGACTGTTCGTATGGATGTGTTGGACCCTCTGCTTGTGCCTGTAGAGGACGAAAACCATGGAGCTGCTGGCCAAGGTCATGAGTCCCAAACACAAACTGTCGTGGAGAGATGTCACTGCGGCGTACACTGAGCTTGCGATCTTGGCGCTGTGCCACCAAGCAGGACAATATCTGAAATCTCTTTTCTTTGTAATGTTTTTGTTGCTCCGTGGACCAGTCACAAAAATAGAAAAAAACATACTTCCCACCACATGGAGCACCCAGCACAGGGTACAGGAGAGGCCAACGCACTTGGGAGCTTTCACTTTAAGCTCCGGCCACCTGGAGTTCCCAGGGTGGATGGTGACAGCCTGACAGACACTCAGGAGGCAGGCGGAACAAATGGACACGCCTCTGGCTACTCTGTGAACATAGAGAAGGAGGTGGCACTCATGGTAAGTGGCCGAATGTTTCAGCCCTAAAGCTGCCATGGTCTCTGGGACTCCTCTCGAGAGAATGACCAGGCAGTTGGCTGCACTCAGGTGCCCGAGAATCAAATCTGTGGCTCTCGGCTTGCATCCCCTGAAGTAAAGGGACGTGCAATGATATAAGAGCGAGAAGTTCCCCAGGATTCCGACGACTATCTGGAAGAGCAAGATCATTCCTATATTCAAGTCCACCGAAGCCATTCCGTCGTTTTCCAGAACTCAATATTCAAATTCACAGGCAGGGGGTTCTGCGTGAAGACACGAGTTTGGGGCTACATTTTCACAGGAAATAAAATCTCCACTTACCTTTCCTTCTCCCCGAGACTTAATATTTAAAATATATTCTCTTTCGTTACAGGGATTTCCCAGTTCGGGGGTCTCTTTTCATAGCTCTCACAGCGTGTGCGTGACTGTCCTAACGCTCTACCAATTCTAACTTATTTAATATTCACAACCCTATGAGTAAGGAACTACTATAACTCTCACTTTATGGGCGAGGAGAATTGAACCATGGGCACTGAAATGATTCCTCTAAATAGCGGGAGGATTGGGATTTGAACCTGGGAAGCCTAGCAGCAATGATCTTCGTGTGTACTACTCCACTCTACCATGCCCAGTGCCTAGTTATGGGTGCAAACACACACACACACACACGCACACACACACGCACACACGCACACACGCACTTCTCACACTTTAAATTTATTTTACTATATAAACTTGGTTTGCTAGTTTCCCATTTTTGTTTAAGTATTTCTTTTATAACCAATATAACCAAGGAGTGAGGATTCAAAGGCCTTAATAAATCATAGATGTACTGAATAATTTAAATGAGCCAATGTGATTTACTTAATGTAGACAAATACTAGGATGGCAGCAGAAAAAGTCATTTCATTTTTTTCCTGAACCCAAAATACAATGGCCCCTGTAACAGGAATTATTGCCCAAAACTACAGCTAAAATATGGGACATGAAACAGAAATAGTGACAAGGTATATCAGGGCAGGAAATAAATTAATCCTATAAAGATTACATCACTGTGTGTGTATTATTCTAGAATAAACAAACTGAAACTTGAACAAATACTTGATTTGGAAAAGCTATTAAAATACAAGGCAAACATGCAAAATGGCATTTGAAGACTTGGAACTTTGAGCATTTAATAACTGAAAAGCAAGAGAGGTGAAAGGTGAGCTGGTAATAATATTGAAATGATTTTTTAAAAAATTTTTAATTTATTATTATTTTTAATAAACATATAATGTATTTTTATGAAATGATTTTTTAAAAGACTTATTTGAGAGAGAGAGAGAGAGAGAGAGAGAGGAAGAAACAATGTGAGCAGGGGGAGGAGCAGAGGGAAAAAGGGACAAGCAGACTGTGCTGAGCGCGGAGCCAGTCACGGGGCTGGATCCCAGGACCCTGAGACCATGACCTGAGCCGAAATCAAGAGTCGGACGCTCAACCGATTGAGCCACCCAGGTGCCCTTGAAATGATTTTAAACCAGAGAAAAATTGTCTTTTTTTTCCTGATGAGATTATATTTTTAAATTAACTTATCATTTTAAAATTAAAATATAAAAATAAAGTCCTTAATTTTTTGCTCTTTGAACCCTTCTACTATGATGTTAACTTTTTCTTAAGGGACCTTTCCTAATTTCAGGAAACAAAATTGTCTCACAGATCACTAGATCGCCAATATTTTCAGTAGAGACACATTTACTGTCTCCATTCAGCTCGTCACACTCAAGTTACAGTAGAATAAATTTCAGCAATTCCCATTCAGTCACACTTTTCCTGCTGCGAATCAGGTAATTTAACTCTTCCCATCATATTCGTTATCACATGCACAGGCCTTTACAGAAATCACAATCTTGCTCCTGAAAATGTCCCTGTGACTCTCACACGCTGTACTGAATAGCAGACTAATTCTGAAATTATAATCTTGAAGCATCTTAAAAATCAGACTCTGAAAGCACTTGGATCAAACACCACGAACGCCTTTAAATGACGATTTTGTTCAGTTACATTAGCAGCAGGCGGGCACGGATCTGGCGGGCTCTCCCAACCTCAGGACTGTTGGCCCAGACATGCTCACTCACCACGTTCCTGCTGCATCTCCCAACCGTCGACACTCTGCTCTTGGACTAAAGTAGGAGATACTCACAGACTCTGTCCCGCTGCCTGGACTGTGAGTCGGGTGTAAAGCAGAGGCCGAAGCATGTGTGGACGGCAGGCAGCCAGAGCCTGAGATATGGGTTAGTGATTCTGTGACCTCACCTCCCCAAAGACATGCAATCATCATGTCACCTGTAGGGACAGGGACAGTTCACACTCGGGGAACTGAGAACAGTTCTGAAAAACTTTAATTACCAGCATCTATTAGAAGTTTCTAATGGGCATATCCAAAGGGACCGTCGGAGTGTTTGGGAGAGACTCTTCCATTATTCCTGGAAGCAGACAGGTCTCACGTGGAAGGAGGAAATGCTCAGGTCTGACCCACGAAAGCCCAGCAGAAAAGCGCACGTGCCTCACTGGATTCTGTGCTTCCCTGAGAATTTCTTTTATCCCAGTCTAATTCTTTGTTAATCCTCCGATCCCTGAGTACCACCATCATTTAACTTAGGGGCAGAAAGAAAGAATCATACAAAGGACCCAAGAAGGATTTGCAATTTTTAAGGTTTTTAATTAGTGCAATAAATTTTTAAAATTTTCAATAAATGCAAAAGAAAGAATATGATGTCAATGATTGAGATTTTAAAATATTTGCCCTGTTTCTTCAAGTTAAAACAAACTAGCCAGAAAGTCTATATAAAATGGACACTTTCGGGCGCCTGGGTGGCTCAGTGGTTAAGCCTCTGCCTTCGGCTCAGGTCATGGTCTCAGAGTCTTGGGATCGAGCCCCGCATCGGGCTCTCTGCTCAGCGGGGAGCCTGCTCCCCCTCACCCTGCCTGCCTCTCTGCCCACTTGTGATCTCTGTCTGCAAAAAATAAATAAAATCTTTAAAATAAAATAAAATGGACACTTTCTAGGAAAATGTATCTTTTTTTAAAAATTTATTTTAATAAACATATAATGTATTTAGGAAAATGTATCTTACCAAAATTGCCTTCAGTGACACAGGGAGTCCAAACAGCCCAATATCCATGGAGGAAAGGAAGACATTTATAAGCAGTCCCTCACAAAACAAGCACCAGAATCAGATTAGCAAGCAGATTCTTCCATTGTTTTAAAACTAGGCTCTATCCCCAGTGTGGGGCCCAACATGAGGCTTGAACTCATAACCCTGAGATCAAGACCTGAGCTGAGATCAAGAGTCAAACGCTTAACTGAGCCACCCAGGTGTCCCTAGAGTCCTCCACTCTTTTAAACAGCAGATAAGCCAATGCTACTTACTCAATTCAAAAACATTACAGAAGAAGTAAAATGTCCAAATTATCTCTATATGTCAAATAAAATTCGGATACTAAAATATCCTAAAGTGTGTACCAGAAAGAAAACCACAGAGAGATCTCCAGCTGCCTATAGATGGCACCATCTAAAATAAATATTGCCAAATCCCCTGAAAAATAATATACAAATAACACATGATGGCCAAGTAAAATTTATGTCTGGAATTCAAAAATGATTCACTATTAGAAAACTCGTTAATATTGTTCAACATATTTATGAAGAGAAATCAAGAAATGGCATAGGAATTAGAAACTAAGATGTAAAACTGTGCCTGCAGATGATAGAAAGAACTGATAGAAAACCAATTACAAAAAATAATTCAGTAACCTAATATGATATAATATTGTTATACACAAACAAAGAACTGATAGAAAACCAATTACAAGAAATAATTCAGTAACCTAATAGGATATAATATTGTTATACACAAACAATAGCCTTTCTGTAAATAGGCTATTTTATTTTTAAGTTATCTCTATACCAATGTGGGGCTCAAGCTTACAACCCCGAGATCAAGAGTTGCACCATTCACTGACTGAGCCAGCGAGGCAACCCTGTACTAGGCCGTTGTATAAAAATAAAAGAGTCAAGTTACAATGGGAGGGCCTGCAATTACAAAAGCGTAACATTAAGTGAAATACACTAACCCGGAATAAATCTAACAAAAATGTGTAAAGCCTATCTGAGGAAAACTATAAAACATTCTCGAAATATATAAAAAGGAGAACTAAGTGAACGTAAATTTACATCATGTTCTGGAGTAGAAAAACTCAATATTGTAAAAAGGCCAATTTTCCTTCTGCTAATTTATAAATTTAGTTTGATCCTGGTATAGATACTATCAGTTTTTCAAACTAGCGATGTTACTGCAAAAACCTTATAGAATAACAAACAAATAAAAATAGCCACACAGGGGCGCCTGGGTGGCTCAGTGGGTTAAAGCCTCTGCCTTCGGCTCAGGTCGTGATCCCAGGGTCCTGGGATCAAGCCCCGCATCGGGCTCTCTGCTCAGCGGGGAGCCTGCTTCCCCACTCTCTCTCTGCCTGCCTCTCTGCCTACTTGTGATCTCTTTCTGTCAAATAAATAAATAAAATCTTAAAAAAATAGCCACACAAAAACTCTAGAAAAGAAACAAAATGAGCATGGCTAGCCTTATGAGATATGTTTATTTATGAACAGACTATTAGATCAGTGAAGTGAAAAATTCAGAAGTATGCCAAAGTGCAAAAGAAAAGTTAGTAACCAGCAAAAACTACAGTGGGAAGAACTTCATTAATGCTTGGCATCTGGGAAATGGGAATTCCTATCGAAATGACAATAAATGAGGGGCGCCCGGCGGGCTCAGTCAGAAGAGCATGCAACTCTTGATCTCCAGGTCATTAGTTCGAGACCCACGCTGGGGGCAGAGATTACTTAAAAAAATAAAATCTTTTTTTACAAATGACAATAAATGGTCATATTCTTCGCATCCTATAGCAAGGTAAAGGTCAAGCAAAAGAGAAGTCAATACGGTGAAAAAATAAAGCATGGTTGAATTCCTTCCTAAGACCTGCTTCTGAGAAGCACCTGACGGTAGCCAATGTCTGGCTCATTGTTCTTCATGGAATCGCTCCCTGACAGCTTTGGGGTTGAAAAACATCCTTGTTGAGTTTTGATGCAAACTTGTTTTGTATGTTCAGAACGGCCAGTGGTGTATCCATCGGCGCCATCTGCTTCTTGAGTGGGTTCCAGAGCATCACAACTGGCCCCAGGAACTCCAAGGTAATAGAGCTTAAATGAAAATCTCCCGGGCGCCTCTCTAACAAACAGCTGCTTGATCCTGAACATCCCAGCAAATGCCACTTTCCCTCCTCTTGTGACTACAGATAAACAGGGAAAAACATCACAAAGAAACATGACTGGGGATTGTGAATAAGACCACACAGTCACCACTTGCTGCACTTTCAATCTTCCCTCATGTGGTGGGTTTGGGATTCGGGATCTGGGCAGCATCTCCATAGTTTTCAAGCTCTTTTAAGACATAAGCGGTGGGCCCAGCACGTTCATAGGAACAACATGTCCCCCCAGAATTTCCCCTGACATGAGGGCTACCCAAAGCATCCTGGTCTTGGTAAGCACGTTTCTATCTTTAAATGCTTTCTCTTCCACTTTTTCCTTTTATTTGGCTCTTTCTGAAAATCCCCGCTGGTGGCTACTGAACCCACCCGTTATGATCACTCCATGTTTTTCCACAATCAGCCCTTTTGTTCTTGCAGCCAGGACCTTACTGTGTCCAGGATCTTCTCTGCATGCTGTAAAAGGCACACACAGCTCCCTACAACCTACAATAGCCAAAAACTATTATAAATTGTTTAAACGACGTGGGGTCATTTGAGCACCGACTCCTTGCAGTGAGTGCGCAGTCACCTAACCGGGCGAGGGCGCAGACCCCGCCCACGGCACCCTCAGGATCCCACCGGAAACGGAAGAGGAACTACTAACTTGCCCGCTTCATATTCAGTTAAGTGTATACGACGGTACTGAAAATGGGAAAATCCAATTTTATTATTTGCTTGTATTGTTCACATAAAGAACAGACATCTTGATCAGACGTCTCTGGAAACACTTTCAAACCAGTATTTCGCCAGGACTCGGAAAAGTTAAGTACCTCTGAAAGAGTACAGCTTTTACAAGCCTCCTTACCTGCACTTGAGAGAAAGCATTTAGAAACAGAAAAAAAAAAAAAATCGGTTAAAATACCGACTCTTCGAGTTAAAAATACTCTTCCAAAATAACTGAATAGAGATTCTAGAAAACTGAAATTGCAACGGTATTTGGTAACTAATGCCGTAAGCAAAATACAGGAGGCCATCCGGCAGGTCTCAGAGGCGTTGGAATTTATCATTTATCTTGAGGGGTGTGAATTCCAAGACCAAATTTAAAGAGAGAGAAATTAATTTACAAGCATACAGGCAGGAACTTTGGTTCTTTTAAAGCAGCGGGCCAGCCCTCCGCTCCCGCAGCCCAAGGGCTGGCCCGAAGCCCCGGAAGCGCAGCCCAGCGACCGCGGAGCACGAGTGACCGCTCCGCGAGCAAGAGCTCCGGGGGGACGTTAGTACAAAGCGGCACGTTCCCACAGAGCCGTCCTGCGTTTCTCATTCCAGCTCCCACCGCCCGCACTGAGCACTCCGGCTTTTGCTCCGTCAAGTTAGGAGCGGTTACTGTCAGCGCGGTCGCCCCACGAGGAGCCCCGGGTCCCCGCGCCGCTCAGTGGCCGTCGCAGGAGGCGCGTCTCCACCACTCGCCAGAGTCTGCACGCGCACCGCGCTCAACCGGTCGGACACCGCCGCTTCCGGCCAAAGCCGCCCGCCCCGCCCGAACGTTGCACCCAGCGGGGCGGCGAAACACACCCGCGGAATTCGCAGGAATCCCAGGGCAGGACCCGAAACCGCCGGGAGGGAGGGACAGACGGGAGCGAAAACGGCAGGACCCCGCGCGCCCAGGCCCCGCCCCCGTCCCCGCCCCCGTCCCCGCCCCGCGGCGCACGCGCACGCGCGCTTTCCCGCAGACCCGGAAGCGGATCGCGCGGAACCACTGGCGCGCTCGGGTGAGTGAGTGTCCGTATTTCTGGTTCTTGCGGCCGCCGCGCCCCTCAGGCCCCGCCTCCACACCCAGTTTCGGGGGTCGCCTGGTAAGGTAAAAGCCCTGAACCCCTTCGTCCCTCTCGCTGGGAGCTCGTCCCTGTCGCCTGTCGCGGCGTCGCCGTAAGACGTTCCGAGCCGTGTCGCTCGGTGCGGGACCCGGGAGTGTGCGCTCGGTTCCGTTATCGCTCTGAGGCGGGTTCGGGCCCCAGCCTTGCCGCCTTCGGCTCTTGTAGACGCTGATGGCCCTGCCGGTCGCTTTCCTGCTCAGAACCTTCCCCGGACTCCCGGCTCTGCCCCCACCCCCACCCGCGCCGGTACGGTGGTCCCTCGGGAAGTGGATGCAGGCCCTTCGCTCCGCTCCAGGGAGGGCAGAGGGGCAACCGAGATGGCGGGGAGGAGGCGGGCATCTGCGGAGTTAGGGGCCACCAGAAAGTCTGGGGGGAAAGAGCGGCAGGGATTGAAACAGAGGTTGCGGCAGAGCGGGGTCGAAGTGTTGGAATAGCGAGGGAGGGAAGCCGAAGGATGCGGCAACAGAGAGGGAAACGCAGATGGACAGAAGGAGAGAAGAGAAACGAGGACAGAGACAGACACAGACAACACAACACATAGTGGTCTCGGACAAAGCGCGGGACCCGGACCCAGGTGAGTGTTGAGTTGACTGGATGTGGGATATTGAGTTGTGCGGCACGGATTTGTGGCTCTGGAATGAAAGTTTGTTGGATTGTTTCAGTTAGGCAGAAGGGAATGAGAGTTGTGAAATCAGGTGTTGAAGGCATCTGCACTTTCTAATTGCATAGAAGAGGATCCCATTTGCAGCTCCCGTTAATCTAGAGTGCAGAGGCCTAGCGCAGGCAGTTGCAGGCCATCGTCTTCCCTTCCAGGAAAGGGGGGGGGGACTTTCTGTAACCGCGTGGTGCTTTTCAAAATGGCCGTTATTGACAGAAAGTTTCTCTTTCCCCCCTTTTCCTGGGGCTCATGTCATTCTTTTCTAAATGTGATGTATCTTCACACCTGTTTTAACTTTAATCTCAGAATCCACTGCTTATCTTTTTAGTTTCTAAGTTACTTTCCTTCATTTTTTGTTCAGATTATGAGTTGCATGATTTTCTACTTTACTGTGTAGTGGAATATTGTTTGATGTCTGGTAAATAATTTAAACTGTTTCATTATGCGTCCCTTAAGGATGTTGAGAATCTTTTAACACTCAACATCTAGTTTAGCCAGTTAGTTTCATGTTCAGCAGTTCCCTTCCCTTAAGTGATCTCATGAAATTACTGAGCTCTGAGCAGAAGTTTCCAACTAAGTGGATGTGCCCCTCAAGTCCCCTTTCTGTGCCAATGTTGGGAGGGTGGCCGGACTGATGTGGAACTTTATTCCCACAGAGCCCATCTGTTCATGATGCAGAGGTTTGCTCAGAGCTCCTCTCCGCAGGTGACCCTTATTCATGTTTTTCAGAACTAGTAACTATTTTCAATTTCAAATACTTTTACTATATTTTTTCTGGAAAAGCGGAAGTAAATTAACTTGGGTTTGATTAAACCCATTAAAAAGAATCTAACCTGGTTCAGGAACATGAAAGGTCATCTGCAATTAGGACAGGTCCTTTCTACTTAAACCTGTCTGGGCTACCATTTCAGAATTTACTTACACCCAGGTCTGCTCACTGCTCTGTGGTTCAGACCTCTTAAGGGCAACATGGTAGAAGTGTTCCCCCTCTGAGACTCAGTGCACCCGTCTGTGAAATGGAGATGATAGACCAGGAATTCTGAATCTGAGCTAATAAGATCCCTGAAGTGATTTTCAGAACTGGGTGTGTGTGTGTGTGTGTGTGTGTGTCCGTCCGTGTGTCCCTAGAGGTTTCTGAGAGAGCGTGCCCAGTTATAATTAGAGTTTAAAATGTGACCTAGTTCTCCAGAAATAATGAACACCAAGAAAGAGGCAGGAGCATAGTCCCAGAGACAGAGGCATGCGCCTCTCAGCTCCTATCCCTTTCTGTATCATAACTATCTTAAATTTGATTGTGTCAACTCTTGATATTAAACCCTCTTATGGCTTCCATCACTATCAGGACAAAAATCTAAACTTTTCAGTATCGCTACCAGGGAGAAGCTGTGGAGCTGGCGTGGTCCTTAACATTGAGAGTTGGTCCAGCTTGATGGAATCCACAGGCTTCCGTATCCTGCATCAACCATTCATTGGATGCGGCTGCCTAGGGAGGAGCCAAGAACTTGAATGAGGCAGTTCCTTTGGCCAAGTGCCCAGGGGACAAAGGACAATGCAGATGCAGTAGAATGTGTGGGTTTCAGCAGGAGGGGAGGCTTTCTGGAGACATACGTGAAATAAGGCACTTGTTGCCCTCCGCATGGGAGTTGTCGTCCCTGCCTCCCTCCTGTTGCAGTGAGCGGCAAAGGACTGTCTTTCCTCCACATTAAGGTTCTCCCAGTATGTGTATTACAGCAGAGGAAGGGGTTATGTTGATCCTGTGCATTAAACAACATACTTTTTGTCACACAGAATAACCGTATCTGAGAGAGAAGCCCAGAAGAAGAGGGAAAAAAAGGAGGAATGGCTCTTTCCCAGGTAAAAGTCACACTTTTTTAGTTGATTTTTCTCCTGCTTAAAATGTTTACTCACACTTTCTCCCAGTCTTCTGTCATCTCCGTGAAGATCCTATCTCACTGTGACCCCATGACATGGAACTTGGGAAGAGGCTCCTTTTAGGTAATCAGCCTGGGAAGGATTTTCTGTGCAGGCATGGGCTGGAGAAAGGGAGTAGGCTCTGTGCTGTCAGTGAGGTTGGACCTTAAGGATTCCTCAGAGACCCCTTCTGGATGCCCTTTCAGGTCGTATAAATCAAGATTAAAGAGATTACATATGTAAGTGATGTATTCATGTGCACAAATACCTGGGAAACTCTGGAAAAGGAGACTGATAGGGGATATTTGCTTTTTCTAATTTTATAAATGTCATTGGACGTTAAACAAGGAAATCAGTATATTTCTGACTCCAAAATATTAATACTTTGAAAGAGAATGGGAAGTTCAAAGTAGGAAATAAGAAACAGAGAGGGTGTTTTGTTTTATTAACATAATTAGTTTTAAAATGTAGACTCAACCCATTTGTCCAACAGTGAGTGTTCTTTAAATTATTCACTGCACACCCATCTCTTAAAGACCATGAGGTCTTTATGGAACGCTCAAGATCTTTGCAACTCTCACACAGCAGATCTTTTAGGAAAAAATGTTTATGGTTTAGCCAAGACATAGGAGCAGAACTTTATGTCATTAGAGAGTCTGGGGCTAAATTTTTATTTTACTAATTTTTTTTTAAAGATTTTTATTTATTTATTTGAACAGACAGAGATCACAAGTAGGAAGAGTCAGGCGGAGAGAGGAGAGGAGGAAGCAGGCTCCCGGCTGAGCAGAGAGCCCGATGTAGGGCTCGATCCCAGGACCCTGAGATCAGGACCCGAGCCGAAGGCAGAGGCTTTAACCCATTGAGCCACCCAGGCGCCTCTTATTTTACTAATTATTGTTAAATGTTGTTTTTTTATTTGTTTTTGTTTTTTCTGTATTAAACCTCTCTGGTATTGCTGTGGTTCAGTTCTACACGATGATGGAGTTTAGAAACTAAGAAGTAAACTATCCCCTTCCCATCATATCATCCATCATCACTGACTGTCTTCATCAGGAACCAGTATTCTCTTTAGTAACTATTATAAAAACCTTATAAAAATGCATTTATATACTATATATACTATAATGGTTTGAGAAAATATTCTTCAGTAAATGTTTAATTATCATATTTTATTTTGCAAATTTCAATATTTACATACCCTATATCTGGAGTCGTTTTCATATTAATAAACAGATAACTGCTTTTTTAGAGCCTCATCGGACCATCCTCTAAATGAAAATACATTGGTCCTTTACGATTTCTTACTGTTACAATGACCTCTCCTACTCGCCCTGCTTGTGTTTCCTCTCTTGCTGTGTCTCTCCCTGTCAAATAAATAAAATCTTCAAAAAATAAAAATAAATTTTAAAAAAGAACATAAAGGGAAACTGTATAGGAGCAGTTGTCATATGCTATTAAAGCTAAGTTAATATCAATGAAATTCAAATATTCTATATGTAAACTGCAATCCCCAGGGTAACCACTCAGAAAATAACTTAAAACTATGCAGAAAAATAACAAAAGCAATCAAAATGGTGTGCACATGGGGTGCCTGGGTGGCTCAGTTGTTAGGCATCTGCCTTTGGCTCAGGTCATCTCATGGTCCTGGGATCGAGCCCTGCATCCAGCTCCCTGCTCAGCGGGAGGCCTGCTCCTCCTCCTCCCACTCCCCCTGCTTGTGTTCCTTCTCTCACTGTCTCTCTCTTGTCTTTGTCAAATAAACAAAATCTTTAAAAAAAAAAATAGTATGTACACACAGACACAGTGTAAATTGATTAAATTGATTAAACTCTTCAATAAAAGACAAAGGAGTTAATTTTTAAAAAATAATTTCACTCTAGGGGCACCTGGGTGGCTCAGTGGGTTAAAGCCTCTGCCTTCGGCTCGGGTAATGATCTCAGGGTCCTGGGATTGAGCCCCGTATCGGGCTCTCTGCTCAGCAGGGAGCCTGCTTCCTCCTCTCTCTCTCTCTCTGCCTGCTTCTCTGCCTACTTGTGATCTCTGTCAAATAAATAAAATCTTTAAAAAAAATAATAATTTCACTCTATATCTACAAAAGGCTCACTTTACATACACAAATAGATTGAAAGTGAAATGATGGAAAAGATACTCCATACAAATAGTGATGAAAGCTAGGGGTGTAGTGATACAAATAGAGCAAATAGACGAAGTTGTTTAATTGTTAACGGAGAAGTTGAAGGACGTTACATTTTGAAAGAAGGGTCAATCCATCAAGGAGATGAAACAACTATGAACAATATGTACATAACAACAAAGCCTTTGCTTTTTTGAAGCAAAAATTGAGCAAAATAGTTGGTATTTCAGTATCAATATCAATACTCCCCTTGTAATAATGGCTAAAACAATCAAACATAATATCAGTAAGGAAATAAAGGACTGACCAACTAGACTTAGCAGACGTCTACAGAACACTCCAACAAAAACAAAGCACTAAAAAATTAGGAATAGAAGGGAACTTCCTCAGTCTGAAAAAAAGGTATTACTAAATACTAAAATTCTGCAGCTAACATTATACTCATTGGTAAAAGACTGAAAACGTACACCCTAATACCAAGAACAAATAAGGGTGCCCCATTTTGTCACCACACTTTTAACATTGTACTGAAGTTCTAACCAGAGAAAATAGAGGGGAAAAATGTGTCAAAATTGGAAAAGAATTCAACCTACGTCTATTCACAGAATACATGATCTTATATTTAGAAATAAAGAATCCTCAAGAGAACAGTTAGAGATAATAAATTCATTGAAGTTACAGAACACAATATCAACGCTCACAATTCGGCTGTATTTCTGTATACTGGCAATCAGCAAATTGAAAGTAAGTAAACAGTTCTATTTACAAGAGCATCAAAACGAATGGGAATAAGTTTAACCAAGGAAATGGAAGATTTATACACAACGAAAACTACAAAGATGCAGTTAAAAATTAAAACCTAAATAAATGTCAGGATAGCCTGTGTTTGTGGATTGGAAGACATTAAAATGGCAGTGCTCCCCAAAGTTAGATAAAAAGTAATGCAATACCCAGCAAAATCTCAACAGCCTTTTTTAAAAGCACAAATCTGAAACCTGATTCTAAAACTCAGTCGATTTGGTAAGGACCCCAAATAACCAAAATTAACATGAGAAAGAACAAAGTTGGAAGACCTAGAATTCCCAACATCAAACCATACTACAAATCTTTTTTTTTTTTTTTTAATTTATTTGACAGAGATCACAAGTAGGCAGAGAGACAGGCAGAGAGAGAGGAGGAAGCAGGCTCCCCGCTGAGCAGAGAGCCCGATGCAGGGCTCTATCCCAGGACCCTGGGATCATGACCTGAGCCGAAGGCAGAGGATTTAACCCACTGAGCCACCCAGGCGCCCCTACAAATCTTTTTTTTTAACAAGTCGTCTTTTTTTTTTTTTTTTAAGTTTTTATTTATTTATTTAATATATTGAGAGTGAGATCACAAGTAGGCAGAGAGGCAGGCGTTGGGGGTGGGGGGAAGCAGACATGATGCGGGGCTTGATCCCAGGACTCTGACATCATGACCTGAGCTGAAGGCAGAGGCTTAACCCACTGAGCCACCCAGGCGCCCCCATACTACAAATCTTGAGTAATCAAAAGTGTAACTCCAGCAGAGGCTAGAAATACAGATCAAAGTGACAGAACTGAGCATCCACAAATAAACCCATACATCTGTAGTCAATTCCTTTTTTACAGGGGTGCCAAAAACACTCAGTGGAAAAAGAATAGTAAGTGGTGCTGGCACACCTGGATATCTGTGTGAGAAGGAATAAAGTGAAACTACCTTGTACCATATAAATAATTCAGAATTAATCAAAGACTCAATGTAAGAGCTAAAACTTTAAAACTCCTGGATGAAAACAGAGGTAAAAGCTTCATGATCTTGGGGTTGGCAGTGGATCTAATACATGATACCAAAAACAAAAGAGAGAAAGATAAATTGGTCATCATCAAAATTAATGTTTGTGCACTAAAGGACATTGTCACATATGTGAAACATAACCTACCAAATGGGAGGAAATAATTTGCAAATCATGTATCTCGTCAGGGTCTAGAACCTAGAATATACAAAGAACTTCTACAACTCAACAACCCAAATAAAAAGAACCCAATTTAAGAAATGGTCAAAGGATTTTAACGGACACTTCTCCATAGCAGATCAACAGCTGAAACAGGCCCCTGAAGAGAGGTTCAGTGAAATCCGTCATTAGTGAAATGCAGAGTCAAAACCACAATGAGATACCATTTTACACCCACTAGGATGAGTACAGTAAGACAAAATGTTGGTCAAGATGTGGAGAAATTAGAATCATGACACATTCTGCTAAAATGTAGAAGTTGCTGTTGGAAACAGCATGGCAGATTTTTTTTTTTAAAGATTTTATTTTTTTATTTATTTGTCAGAGAGGGGGAGATCATAAGTAGGCAGAGAGGCAGGCAGAGAGGGGGCGGGGGGGGGAGCAGGCTCCCTGCTGAGCAGAGAGCCCAATGCGGAACTCGATCCCAGGACCCTGAGATCATGACCTGAGTCGAAGGCAGAGGCTTTAACCCACTGAGCCACTCAGGCGCCCCAGCATGGCAGATTCTTGAAAAATTAAACCATGCGACCCAGGAATTCCATTCCTAGGTATATAACCAAAAGAACCGAAAACAGGTATCCAGACACCTACGTGTACTTGAAAGTTCACAGCAACATTATTAACATTAGCCAAAGGTGATGACCAAAGGCCCATCAATAGACAGCGAATACAGTCTAGTCCTACAGTGGAATAGTATTCAGCCATAAAAAAGCGATGTACTGATATGTACAACATTATGCACGAACCGAACGTTATTCCAAGTGAAAGAAGCCAGATGCAGAAAAGGCACATTTTATATCATTCCATTTACAAATATGAAAAACCCAAACTAGGTAAATCCATAGAGACAAAGCATTAGTGGTTGCCAGGAACTGGGGAAGAAAGGGCCAATAGGAAGCACCTACTTAATGGGTAAAGGGTTTCCATTGGGAACGATACAAATATTTTTGATCTCGACTGAGGTGATGTTTGTTCAACACTGTGAATATACTCAATGCCACCCAATGGTACTTTAAAATGGCTAATTTTATGTTGTTTCATTTAAGAAAATCAGAGAACTATAACTTGCTCAGAATTACTTTACACAGATCGGTCGGAATACTCACCTCCAGTCAAGTCATCTTTACACATCTCTGCTGCTTTTACTTTGTGTCAGAATCAGAACACTCTGCCTGTCCGCTTGGTGAGATGTGTTTTCATTTCAGGGACACTTCACCTTCAGGGATGTGGCCATCGAATTCTCTCAGGAGGAGTGGGAGTGCCTGGACCCTGCCCAGAGGGCCTTGTACAGGGACGTGATGGTGGAGAACTACCGGAACCTGGTCTCCCTGGGTGAGGAGAGTTTCCTTCCAGAAGTCGGTAGTTACTTTTGTATGTCTTCGCATTTTTTCTTGAGAGCCCCTGACTTGACTATGAGTTTCAAATCCATGTTCTTAAGGGAGTGATGAAAGCTGTTGTTTTTTTTTTTTTTAACGATTTTTTATTTATTTATTTGACAGAGATCACAAGTAGGCAGAGAGGCAGGCAGAGAGAGAGAGGGGGAAGCAGGCTCCCCGCTGAGCAGAGAGCCCGATGCGGGGCTTGACCCCAGGACCCTGGGACCATGACCTGAGCCGAAGGCAGAGGCTTTAACCCACTGAGCCGCCCAGGCGCCCCAATGAAAGCTGTTTTGATAGAGAATGGAAAGGCTTCGTAATGTCAAGTCCCTTCTCTTCCGAAGTTCCGCGTTCGTGCTTCGTTAGGTAGTTGCAGAACATTAGTAGTCAGAAAACCTTACAGTGAATTTTTAAAAAATACCTGATTCTGTGGTCTTACCCTCGTGCTTTTGATTCAGTAGTTCTTGGAAGAGAGCTAGATACCTGCACACATACAGTAACCCCGAAGCATTCAGGAGGAGGCAGTCCGTTGACTAGTTTTTTTAAATACTTTCTACACCCGCGTATAGTGAACACCCTCTGTTCTCCACTGAACAAAGAGCCAGGAATATGTTCTGGAAGAGCAAAGCATATCAGGTTCTTTTTTCTTTATAATTTGAAGTCTCTTGAGCTGAATATTACTTATTTTGGAACAAGGGGAAGACCCGCGGGCTGTGGAAAGTGAAGTGCAAACGGGAAATGCAGACATGTGGGAATGTATTAGGATGGGAACACGTAAGAGCTCAGATGGGCGGAGTAAGCTGCTCTGTTAAATACTGTTTGGGGAGGATTTATGGGAAAATAAAGGTTTATTCTTACGAACTCTCAAAGGAAATCCTCTGCGCACCCAGTGTCATGACCTGCAACACTCTCCCCTGGCCCCTCTGACCACATTGGTGCCATTGTTTGAGAGGGACCAAGATGGCGGTCCCTGAGGAGTCTTACCCCTTGATTTCTCTTGGTTCTCAATCCATACAGATCAGAGCTGAGGCCTCCGTAGTGCTGACCCTAAGACCTATTCAATTTCCATTAACATTTTTATATCCTTGGGAGAACATCTCAGCAGACAAACAGAATGACTGCCTTTCCGTTGTATCTGGGGCTCCATGAGACTTCGTGGAGCTGTGTCAAGCCCTCTCTGCCTGTTCAGGCCCCTCAACCATTTCTTCAGTTCTCATTTTGCCATTCATGTTTAAAAAGAAATGGGGAGGGTCTTTCTGAGATGGTGGCCCAGCAGTAATATAAAGACTGGATACTGAGATCCTCTCTGATCCCCACTGCCATATGGGGGTATAGCCCGGTCGTTCGGACATTCACCCTACAGTCTGGATAGAGCACAGAGCCCCTTTCAGGAACCCCACAAAATTTGACCCTCTTATTTTACTCCCATATATTGTATTTTCCTCCCTCTTCTCTAAGATTTTGCCTCTGAAACTTGCTTTTGAAAAATAATTCCAAGGGTCTAAAGCCTCATCCGCTTTTCCTGCTGTGATAACCCACCTTTAGGTAACAGCTTCACGGTGGACTCCGCCATGGAGGAGTTTACCAGGTAACAAAATTCTTGAAGAGGAACATAGATTAGTATGCTGTGGTGTCCTCCTGCTGCCTAAAGAAGTGCTTCTTGAAGCCACCAGGTAGAATGTCAGCATGTCCCAGGACACCGAGATGGAAGGTATCAGGAGATCCTGAGTGATCCGGGCCTCTAGTTGTCCTAGCTTTTGTGCTGGTTAACAGTGCTTCCCGAGGGCGGTGACGGTGTAGATCAGACATAATACGATCCTCTCCTTTGCGCCAGCAATAAGAGAGTCATCTCACCCTCCCTCTTGGCCCCTGCAAACATGGACCTCTTTACTGTCTCCATAGTTTTGCCTTTCCCAGAATGTCATAAAGTTGGAATCAAACAGGATATATAGCCTTTTCAGATTGTTGTGCATTCACGTTTCCTCCATGTCTTTTCCTGGCTTGACAGCTTCTTTTTTTTAGCGCTGAATAGTATTTCCGTTGTCTGAATGGGCCACAGGTTATTTCTCCATTCGTCTACTGAGAGGCACCTTGGTGGCTTTCAGGTTTGGGCAAATTACAGATAAAGCTGCTATGAACGTTCATATGCAGGGGTTTTTGGTGTGTTGTTTGGCTTTTATAGCCCTTTTTGGCTTTTGTAGAACTTCATTCCTTTTTGTTGCCACGTAATATTCTATGCACGAATCCCACATCTTGTTTATCCGTCCGTGCGTCGCTGGCCATTTGCGTTGTTTCTGCCTGATGGCTGTTACGAGTAATGCTGCTGTAAACAGTTTTGCACAAGTTTTTATGGGGACATACAGTTTTCATTTCTCTTCAGCGTATAGCTAGGAGTGGAACTGCTGGGCCGTACGGTAGTTTTCTTTAATCTTTTGCAGAGCCACCAGACTGTTTTCCAAAGCAGCTGCCCCATTTTACATTCCCACCAGGGATGTATGAACATTCCGGGTTCTCCACATCCTTACCAACACTTGTAAAGTCTCCTTGATTATAGTCATCCTAGGGATGTGGAGTTGTATCTTATCCCGGTTTTGATTTGCATTTCCCTAATGACTCATGGTGTTAGACATCTTTTTGTGTGCTTATTGGCCATCTCTCTATGGTTTTTGAAATGTCTGTTCAGATTCTTTGTCCATTTTAAAATTGGATTGTCTTTTTATTGTTGAGTCTAAAGAGTTCTTTATATATTCTAGATGCAAGTGCCTTATCAGATATATGATTGGCAAATATTTTCTCCCATTCTGGGGGTTCTCTTTTGACTTTGTTGAAGGCTGAGTTTTAAAGGCTGAAGGAGAGGATAATCTTTATTGAGATTTTGTTTGTAAACTAGTTTCCTATAGTATCTACAATAACAATCTGAAAATGGATTTTCATGACTGGGAGGCCTTGAGGTTATATGCTAACAATTTCTCAAATCTTAACTTGCCAGGATAAAAGGCACTTGGGCACATTTGGGAGCGTTTTTGTTTCAACTCAGGTCATTTCCGCCTGTAGCCTCTGAGAGCTGTGTTCACACAGTATGTATGAGGGTCACAACACCCACAATGCTCCCTTTGCCCCCCTCTACCCGCCACTACTGCTCTTTACTGGCCACATTCTTCCTGTTTCAACATTTCTCTTCCTGTTTAGAAAAGTAAATTTCAACATAATAAGATCGTGTTACCCGATTTTGATCAAGACAGAAATGTTTCACTACTGACAACGTTGGTCTAGAGGACACAGAGTCACTTCATTCTACAAGGAAGCCACCTCCCATTGACCCTCTGAGAAGATGATGGTGTCTTAGTTGATCCTTTTCCTAGTACTGTCTGTCTAATAAAATAAAGCTAAAATCTCTCTCTTTCCCAGGCCATCCTGGCTTCTTAGGGTCCGGCCCCTGTGCATTCATTAGGAGGAAGTCATGATGTGGATAATTCCATAAAGGGAAAATTTAAAATTAGATGTAGTTTAAATACAGCTTACTGAGATTTCTAGTTAGCCTTTCTGTAGGAAAAACCTGTATCATTGCTCAAATGT
The DNA here is from genome assembly GCF_963455335.1 of Martes martes. Lineage (NCBI taxonomy): Eukaryota > Metazoa > Chordata > Mammalia > Carnivora > Mustelidae > Martes > Martes martes. Next base: position 53,865,466 of record NC_137905.1, on the reverse strand, counting down.
TTACTGCATTCCTAGTATATGGAAAGACCATATTGATATCTTTTTGTTTTTCGTTTAAAAACTCAAAGTGCAGCAGCGGTTTGTTTTGCTTTGTTTTTGGTTTTGTTTTGTTTTGTTTTGTTTTGTTTTTGAAAGAGAGAGAGCAAGCATGTGTGTGCTGGCGGGAGTGGTTGGGGAGGGAGGGAAGGGAAGAGAATCTTAAGCAGGCGCTACACCTGGCACAGAGCCTGACAGGGGGCTTGATCTCACGACCCTAAGGTCATGACCTGAACCAAAACCAAGAGTCAGACACAACATACCGAGCCACTCAGGCACCCCAGCAGCTAGTCTTTTTTTTTTTTTTTTTTTAAAGATTTTATTTATTTATTTGACAGATGGAGATCACAAGTAGGCATAGAGGCAGGCAGAGAGAGAGGAGGAAGCAGGCTCCCGGCTGAGCAGAGAACCCGATGTGGGGCTCGATCCCAGGACCCTGGGATCATGACCTGAGCCGAAGGAAGAGGCTTTAACCCACTGAGCCACCCAGGCGCCCCGCTTTTTAATTTTTATTATTAAGTGTTTGCTACACCCACCGTGAGGCTCAAACTCAACAACTCTAAGATACAGAGTTGCATGCTCTGCCAGCTGAGCCAGCCAGGTGCTCATCTTTTTTCTTTTTTTCCTCCTAAACCTTTTGATCCCCTTCACCCATTTCTGCTACTATCCCGTCAGCCTCCTGCCTCTGGCCACCGTCAGTATACTCTCTGTATCTCAGAGAGTTGTTGTTGTTGTTGTTGTTTAAGAGTCTGCATATAAGACAGTTCATAGAAGATACTGGTCTTTTTGGCTGACTTATTCCACTTAGCGTAATGTCCTCAAGGTCCATCCATGTTATCACAAATGGCAAGATTCTGTTCTTTTTTTTAGACTGGATAACACTGTATTTACCCATTCACCCATCAGTGGACACTTAGATTGTTCCCATATCACGGATATTGTGAATAGCCCTGCAGCAAACATCGGAACGCATGTATCTTTTTGAATTCGTGTTTTGTTTTCTTCAGGTAAATAAGAGGAATTGGTGAATCATACAGTAATTCTATTTTTCATTTTTTTAGGAACAACCATACTGTTTTCCATACTGGCTACACCAATTTAGACTCCCACCAACAGTGCACAAATTCTCCATCCCCTCACTAACACTGGTTATTTCTTGTCTTTTTGATACCTGCCATTCTGACGAGCGTAACGTGGTATCTCACTGTGGCTCTGATGTGCATTTCCCTGATGATGATTGATCTTGAGCTGCTTCTCTTGGTCCTGTTGGCCATCTGGATGTATTTGTTGGAAAATATCTATTCAGATCTTATGCTCATTTTTTAAATTGGGTTATTTGGGGGCTTTTTGCTGTTATTTTGGGTTATTAGCCCCTAATAAGATACATGATTTGCTAATATTTTCTCCCATTCAATAGGTTACCTTTTCATTTTGTTGATGGTTTCCTTGCCTGTGCAGAAATTTTCTAGTTTGATGCAAGTCCCACTTATTTTTGCGTTTGTTAATTTTTAGTATCAGGAGTGAAAAAAAATCATTGCCTAGACCTGTGTCAAGGAGCTTATTACCCTCTATCTTTTCTTCTAGGAGTTTTATGGATTCAGGTGTTAAGTTCAAGTCTTTAATCTCTTTTGGGTTAGTTTTTGTGTATGGTATCAGGTAGTGGTCCAGTTCCATTCTTTTGCATGTGGCTGTCCAGTTTTCCCAATACTGTTTATTGAAGAGACTGTCCTTTCCCTGTTGTATATTCACATCTCCTTTGTTGTAAATTAATTGACCACGTGTGGGGTTTATTTCTGGGTTCTTCTGTTGATCTCTGTGTCTGTTTTTATGCTAATACCATATTGTTTTCATTACCACAGCTTTGTAATGAAGGAGTGTGAAATCAGGGAACGTGATGCCTCTAACTTCGTTCTTCCTTCTCAAGATGCTTTTGCCATTCGGGGTCTTTTGTGGTTCCATACAGATTGTAGGATTTTTCTATTTTGTGTCCCAGGTTTTTACGTGGACATAAATTTTCAACTTAGTTGTGTAAATACCAAGGAGTTTGGTTGCTAGGTCCTATTTAAGAGCATATTTAATTCTGTAAGAAACTGCAGGCTGTCTTCCAGAGGGGATACCATTTTGCATTCCCACCAGCAGTGACCGAGAGCTCCTGTTCCACATCCTCAGTGGTATTAAGTGTTACAGTGTTCTGGATTTTGGCCATTCGTAACTGTGTATAGTGGTATCTCAGTATTTTTTTTTAAGATTTTATTTATTTATTTCACAGACAGAGATCACAAGTAGGCAGAGCGGCAGGCAGAGGGAGAGGGGGGAGCAGGCTCCCTGCCGAGCAAAGAGTCTGACGCAGGGCTCGATCCCAGGACCTTGGAATCGTGACCTGAGCCAAAGGCAGAGGCTTTCAGCCACTGAGCCACCCAGGCACCCCAAGTATCTCATTATTTTAACACACATTTTCCTTAGTTAAATATATGACATTCTTTAAACTGAGAATTTTTGATATCTTGTGAACATACTTTTAAGTTACTGCTTTAGTCACAGAAATACCATTCAATTGACTTACCTTAGCTTTTGCGTAAGATACATTATTTTTTCCCTATATATATGTAGTTTTCTGAAAATAACTTTTGAATTTTATTTTCATTTTATTTTTTTTTTGCTACAAATAATTTATTCTAATATTCTTGTTTAGATTCATCATGTACATCCTAGTATATTAATAATATTTAAATATCTAATTTTACTTAAGGAAATGAAGCTTTTTTATACTCCATGATTTCCTTATTACTACTGCTTCTAATATTTGTGTTTCCCAGAAAATTTCTTACACTCTTGAAATTACGTATTTCAGTTAACCCACCTAGTCCTTGTTGACACACATCCCATTGCTGTCCTGTTTTCCTGTTATTGGCTACTTACGTTCCTAACCACAGCTGTGCACATAGACCTCTGCCATGGACCACAGTGACACTGCCAAAAATTGTTTCTCCGTTTAAATACTGCTGTGCACACTGTCCTTCTAAAGGACAGATTACCATAGATGTGTAAGCACAAGCACTACTCCCACTTCTCCTGGTACTCCTTGTGCTTCACTCTTGCTTTTCTGAACCCAAATCCTGGCCTTGGCTCAGACTTTTCATTGATCTAAACAAACTGTACTGGTATCTCCTGGTATGTTAATTATGAGGCCAAACACCTCAGTTTCCACAGGGCCCGCCCCTCCCCACACTGCATTACCTACGTAAGGAAAGAGCCCTATTCATACACAGCACACCCTGCTCAGTACAGCAGCATGATCTGGTGCTTAATAATAATGTGTGGGGATATGATGAAAGAAAAAAGATACTTTAAGAAATCTGTATTACAGTTAAACATTTGATAAATCTAGCAGGTTAAGTAACCAGTTACACAAAATAATAGTCTCTGAATTCTAAAGAATTCTTTCCCGAGAACTAAAGAAAGAATTTACATTCCATAAGGAATACACAGTAGGAGAAATGAAAGATACGTTGAGAATCACTGAATTATGAAATATCGGGTTCAGATAAACACATTTTCATTAAGATTAAGAATTAGGGAAGACAGAAATCTCAGTTATGATCTCATGTACAGTTACATAATAGTCAGTATATAGATCAGCTCCCTAGTCATGAAGTATCAAGTACCCAGGTATACGGCCAAAAAATATGTATAGTATATCATAGTATGTTTAGAAAATTTATCTTAAGATCAGAGAAAATATTAATATGGAAAAATTTTTATAAAAAGGAAACTTAAAAACATTACATATTACAGTAGTGTTTGTATATTACGATAGTGTTTGAAGACTGCTTGAGAAACTTCCTATGTTCATGGTAAGTACTTTTTTATATAATTATGTAATTCAGCATACAATATTTACCCTCTGACTCTCTTTGATAGGAAGCCTTTCTGCTGGATTTGCAATCAAGAAATTATCACCAAAAGAGGACATTAATAAAGGAGAATCATACCACTTAGTGATATTGGAGAGAGATGAAAGCCAAGGCATCAAGGATTTTGATTTCAAGGAAGTTTGGGAAAATATGCATGAGTTTGAGAGTCAGTGGAGATACGATGCAAGAAATTACGAAGAAGTGCCTTTGACACATAACAAAAATCTCACTCATACAAAAGATCAACAACTTAATAAATCCTCAATTACTTTTCCTCAAAAGCAGAGTACTTCTGTAGGAAATCATACATACCAATATTTCATGCATGACGAGCCATTTGTAAGGCATTTGTTAAAACTGGAAAATAACATAAGTGGTGCTGGAAACTGGTACACAGACTGTTTGGAAAACAGAACTGGGTTACATTTACACGCACACCTGGCTGAACGACAGAGATTTCAGGCTAAGGAAAAAATGTATGAATGTAATCAAGTTGAGAAATCTTTCAACAATGGTTCCTCTGTTTCACCACTTCAAAGAACTCCTTCTAGTATCAAAAACATTTGGAATAAATATAGGAAGATTTTAAAATATCCTTTGTTACCTGCACAGTACAGAAGAGCATACACTAGGGGAAAATCTTACAAATGTAATGACTGTGGGAAGGCTTTTAGCAAAAGCTCAAACCTCATGAGTCATGAGAGAATTCATTCAGGACAGAGACCTTACAAATGTAATGAGTGTGGCAAAGCCTTTACAGAGCGCTCACATCTTACTCAACATAAGAAAATCCATACTGGAGAGAAACCTTACAAATGTAAGGAGTGTGGCAAAGCCTTTAACCAATGTTCAAACCTCACTAGACATCAGAGAATCCATACGGGAGAGAAACCATATAAATGTAACATATGTGGCAAGGTTTGTAGTCAAAATTCAAACCTTGCAAATCATCAGAGAATGCATACTGGAGAGAAACCTTACAAATGTAATGAATGTGGTAAGGCTTTTATCCAACGGTCACACCTTTGGAGTCATGAGAGAATTCATACTGGTGAGAAACCTTACAAATGTAATGAATGCAGCAAAGCCTTTGCTGAACGTTCAAGCCTTACTCAACATAAGAAAATCCATACTGGAGAGAAACCTTACAAATGTAAGGAGTGTGGCAAAGCTTTTAAGCAGTGCTCACACCTCATTAGACATCAGAATACACATCCTGGAGAGAAACCACACAAATGTGATGTTTGTGGCAAGGCTTTTATCCAAAGTTCTAGCCTTCTAGAACATCAGAGAATTCATACAGGAGAAAAACCTTACAAATGTAGTAAATGTGATAAGGCTTTTATCAGACGGTCACACCTATGGGGCCATGAGAGAACTCATACTGGAGAGAAACCTTACAAATGTATTGAGTGTGGCAAAGCCTTTGCTGAGCGTTCAAATCTTACTCAACATGGAAAAATCCATACTGGAGAGAAACCTTACAAATGTAATGTGTGTGGCAAAGCTTTTTCCCAATTTGCAAACCTTACCAGGCATCAGAAAATACACACTGGAGAGAAACCACACAAATGTGATGTGTGTGACAAGGCTTTTATCCAAAGTTCAAGCCTTATGGAACATCAGAGAATTCATACAGGAGAAAAACCTTATAAATGTAACAAATGTGATAAGGCTTTTATTAAACGTTCTCATCTTTGGGGTCATGAGAGAACTCATACTGGAGAGAAACCTTATAAATGTAATGAGTGTGGCAAAGCCTTCACGGAGCGTTCACATCTTACTCAGCATAAGAAAATCCACACTGGAGAGAAACCTTATAAATGTATTGAGTGTGGCAAAGCTTTTACCCAGTTTGCAAAACTTACTAGGCATCAGAAAATACATAGTGAAAAGAAACATTATAAATCTAGTATGTGTGGCAGTGGTTTTATTCAAAACTCAAGCTTTGGGGATCATCAAAGAACTCACAGTAGAAGGAAACCTTACAAATAGAATGATTAAGCAAGTGTTCAAGCCTTATTCAACATCAGAGATTCCATATCATGGAGAGGAATCATAGGAAACTAATGTATGTGGCAAAATTTGTAACCAGGGGCTTACACCTCACTTGATATCATAATATAAATCTCTAAAAGAAAGCACACAAATGTAATGTATGGCAAGGCTTATCCAAAGTTTTTACCTTATGGAACATAACTGTTCTTATAGACAGAAACTTTACAAATGTAATGAATATGATCAGCTTTATAAAAAATGTACAGCTTTGGGGGGGCACATAAAATAAGTGAATGGGATTAAGAGGGACAAATTTCCAGTGATTAAAAAAAATAAAAGTACAACGTTGTGGTTCTGAAAGAATTCATGTGAGATGGAAACCATACAAATGTGCCAAGGTCTTTACCTCAGAAATACCAAAGAATTCATACTGGACAGAAACATTACAAATGTAATGGAAGTGATCATTTGTTTAGCCAATTCTCTCAATGGACTAAAATAAGAAAACTCATACTAGGGAGGAAGTAGGTCTGCTTTGAGGATTAACCAATCTTAGATGTTAAATTCCATAGAAAATTTAAAGTATTTAAAACCTAATGAGATGATAATTATCAATAGAACAAAGATGGAAAGAGCCACTAATTATCTTCAGCTTATAATTTTTAAAAATATTTTAAGTATTCTCAACACCCAATGTGGAATTTAAACTCACGACCCCAGGATCAAGAGTCACGTCCTCTTATAAGGACTGAGCTAGCCAGAAGCCCCTATAATTTTTTTTACTCAATTACTTGAGGTTTCTCGAGGCTGCATTATTACTGGTGACACAACCTGCAGTGTGGAATCCGCTGATGTTATACTTTAATTACATGCATTTCATGGGCCACCATGATGGTCTCAAGGGATCGGTAAGGTGAAAGGACCCAGGTCATTAGGTGGGGTTTTTACTCATACCTATGTAACCTGGGAAAACTAGGACACTAATTTTAAGATACAGCACAGTGTAGGTTTGAGGGCTTAGTGGAGTCAGGGAATATAGTATAAAACTCTTACATAAATTGCCATGTTTCCTGTGACTACAGCCTCTTCTCTAGATTTGTTGGTATGATTGAGGGCCTTTGTTGGTGGTTACAGGAAAGGATGATCATGAAACAGAGTAGGCCAGGACATTAAGAGAAAGATTTTCATGTGAGTAGAAGGACAGGTTACTAAGGATGGCATATGTGGTAGAAAAAATGGAGGGGGAATGATGATTTCTCCCTCTTATGAAAGGTAGTAATTGTTATATATCATAGATTAGTAAAAATTAGTATTATTTTTGGAAACTGAAGAGAAAGTTGTAGAGGACATTTTAATCAAAAGAACCAGAGTAGTATGCTTGTGAATGATTCAAATTTGGCCACTGAAATTGCAGTCTGATACCATTTTATTTAGGATATTATAAATTCTCATATCTAAAAAGGAAACTATAGAAACATTTTTTTGTAACATGAATGAATCATGTGCCTTTTGTTAGCCCAAGTGCATCCCATCTCATTGGAGCATTTCATAATGAACACTGTTAATACATCCTGAGGCTCCCTAGGTTGAATGTCATCCATAATAATTTTTCTCCATGTTAGATTCATACAACTTAAATTCTTGGAAATATATATTCATAATTTGAATTTGAAAGTTACACAATTTCAAACTCTCACCCTCTAAAACCTGCCTTCCCGTTCATAAACATACACTCTATGATTATAGTTTACATGCCTTTCTTTTGTGCTGAAATGAGACCCATGGGTTGCATGTTTACATGAAATGAAAAAAGAAAAATAGTAAGCATATGAAAAGTATTAGGAAATAAAGGAAAATTTCAGAAATAAGGATAAAGATAATCTCTCGTGCTGGAGTGCTCAGGAAGTTGAAAAGATCAGTGTTCACTGAGTTTCTCTCAAGAACAAACATTGACACAGTGGGAGTCTTGATAACTAGCAATCTCATATATTTACCCTCTAAAACATTTTTGCTGTTTGTACTTGTGCTTACTCCACTGGAACAGGATGTCTGGATGCCATGAATGAGGACTCCATATAATAGCATTATGAGAATGTTTGTTACATATGATGCTTTCTGGGGAGATCAGGGTAGACCTTCTCAGGTTGTTCTAAAAATGGCTAAGAGAACGCAGGGAATGGTGACTGGTTTGTTAGGATGGATACTATGTGGGGCTGGGGTGATGGCACTCATGGTGTGAATTTTAGTTAATGCCAAGGGAAGGGGCACTCAGGCTTTATTATTAGCTTGCCCTGCCCAGGTGGGCAGAATAGTAAGAGGTTATAGTGAGGCTTAACAGCTATCATTCTTCAGACATCAAAAATGAAGTCAGACTGTAATATAAAACTGAATGTTTACTCCTGACTTGGTAGGGAAAGACCACAATCTGCCTCATGCTAACACACTACCTTCCTTTTCCTGGTGCACATACAGACCTTCTGCACAATATGATTGTTGAAAATGGTGAAATACTGTTTAGATAAATTACCTAAGGTATTTTTACACTTAGGATGTCACAATTATATTTCTATTAAGCTATAGTCGAATATTAAAATACATGTGGAAGTGATAGAATATGTCCCAACTACGAGCCTTTAATGAGTCCTTTCATTTCTTTACCAAGATACTAGAATCAGAATATCTGTATTGAGACTTGGCAAATTATTTTAGTTTTAGGTCCAGATAAATAAGATTAACAGAGGAATTAAGTCTTTAAGTTAGGAAACACTAGGCTAATAATTTTCGAACCTCATTTGGAACACCTACCAAGCTGGTCATGGGTTGCACAGAACATACTTCCGGATAAAGAACAAAGTATGCTGCTAAAATCTCTCTTCCCACAGTTATCCTTGACTACCTTGTCACTTAATATTAATAAGGGGTATTTTTAATTTGATCTGCAGAATGTTTTCTCTAACATCTTTTTCTTTTATCTTCTGTTGTTTAGGTGTGAATATGAAATTTGAAAAATCCCTAATATCCTTATTAAAATTGCATTATTAAAATTTCTAGCTAATTGGAAAAACTTCCTGGGATTATCATTTCCATGTAAGCAAGACAAAACCTAATAATGAAAAGGGCTTTGCCCTTCACCGTTCACCCTTAGTCCTACAGTGGCCATCCTGCTGGATGGCGAAAGGGCTGCCAACAGAGGTAGAGCAGGGAGAGAACTGCCCAGGGTACCCGTCCCATCCAACACTACAGATCTGGGCTTCCTGTTACTTGGGAATGATAAACCACCTACTTGTTTCAGCCACCGTTTTCCAGGAGGTCTGTCACTCACAAAAGCTGTCCTACCTGACAAATAAGATTAATATTTTGTATTAAGAGTGGAATGGCGCATTTGAGAGGGGTTCTTGAATTTTAAATTTTGTAGCTTAGAAAAGCTTTATTAAAACATCCCTTCAGGGGCAGCTGGGTGGCTCATTCGGTTAAGCGTCTGGCATTTGATTTCAGCTCAGATCATGATCTCAGGGTCACGAGATTGAGTCCCACATTGGGCTCCACACTCACCAGGGAGTCTGCTCAAGATTTTTCCTCTCTCTGCCCTTCCCCCCCACCAAATAAGTAAATCTTCTTAAAAAATCCCTTTAAAAAAAAGAGAGCTATTTAGCACACGTTGCCTAAAATTTACAACATGAACAAAATACAGCATGACACTTTATAACAAAATGTTCTGAACACTAAGTTAGAAAGTTACAGGAATAAGGAATTTGGTCCCACAAACAATTACATGTTTCCTTGACCATTTGAACTATTAATCTCTCAGTTTATGCATCACAGTAACTTTCTACTTCTTACTGATAAAGTGCATTCTAATCACTGACATTAGCAGGAAACAAAATTCCCTGCCCTCAAGTAGATTATATTCCATAACAGTAAGTCTATAAGGATAAAATATTATAATGCTAAATATCCAAAGTGTGTTCACATACAGTGATAGACTTACAGGATTCCCTAATTTAAACTGTTTTCTGGCAATGCCCATATGATGAGGTGACATTTGAGCAGAATCATTGAAAGTGTCTCACGCAGTTACAAATGAGGAAGGGCAAGTGGGTGGAGGAAGCGGAGAAGACTCAGCCTGGCGACACGTTTACTGCCGTTGGCATGCAGCCTGGTGAAACGTGATACTAAGTCTCTACTGGAGACATTTAAAAATTGGGACTCCTTATAGTTACAATTTTTAAAATTTTAACAAAATTCCCAGAGTACTTAAGATGATACATAATAGATCCCAAATTATGATGACCTATTTGGAGAATGCACAAATGTATTTATTTATGGCAGCCTTACCAAGGGATGGAATGGGGTAATGAATTAAGGGGAAGATAGTAAATACCATTTGTCAAAACTACTTGAGAGGTTTAATCCCAGGGCTTGTTAAGATACACACTTTAAAAAAAAACCACACACACACACACACACACACACACTTTTCCTGTTGTTTACACCCCTGCAGCCAGCCAGGGGGATATCGCTACTTCCACTTATGAATGTGTATCAAGTAAAAGTGAGGGGTCTTTTACACCTCAGTTGTATCTTCAGTGTCCATACTTTTTTTTTTTTTTACCATATAATAAAATATTGTACTTTCAAATCAAATAGTAACAAAATGCATATTTCATGTTTTCCTCATGAGTATAAGACCTACTCACTCCCATTTGTTCCTAGTTTTACTCTTCCAGTTGAGACCAGTCTTGTGTCACCAGTGCCCAATATTTGACTACAAAATTGACTTTTCAGTTACATTTCATATCCCAAATTTTATACTAATTCAGATGTGATGAGAATGTGATTCTGTATACAAGTTTGGCAAACTTTTAATGTAAGGAACAGAGTAAATATTTTATACTTTGTAGGCCATACTGTTTCTGTCACAGCTATTCCAGTATGTCCTTATTGGATCAAAAGTACCTAAATACAGGTACGGCTGCATTCCTATTGCACTTCTTCTAAAAACAGATGGTGGGCTATACTTGTCGCTTGTTCTGTAGTTTGCAGACTCCTGATCTACACAAAGGAATTAAGAGCACCAGAATAAGTATACGGGTAGATTAAAAATGTCTTCCTATTTTTAAATCTCTAAAATACAGCAGACTGTGTAAGAAACTAACAGCTTAGTACATATGTTTATAGCATGTGTAATAGTAAACCTATAATTAAAAAAATGATAGCAAAGGGAGAAATGGAAGTTCACATGGAAAGGAAGGCTCTGATGCTCTATACGAAGAAGTATCAAGTCACGTGAAGGTAGACTGATAAGCTGTGTAGTACACACCCTAAAGTAAGTACTTAAAAGATAGCTATAGCTAATACCAGTAAACCAAAAGAGATTTAAAACAAAACCATTTTTTATTTCAAAGAAGAGAGAAAAAGGGAAAAGAACAAAGGAGACATGATGAAACCAGTACCAAGATAATTTAAATCTATATAATATCTATAAAGGGAAATGGTGTAAAGACACCAATGAAAAGCAAAAATCATCAATTGTAATTTTCAAGGACTGACAACAACGTTTTCTACAAGAAATTCACTTTGAAAATTAAAGGACACAAACACTATTAAAAATGGGGTAGCTATATTAAGATCAAAGTTAGTTAAAGAGCAAATAGTATGACCAGGAGTAATTATGAAATCTATTTCGTAATCATAAAGGGATAAATTCAGCAGAACGGCATGAGAATCCTAAACCATGCACCCAGTAGCAGAACTTCAAAAACCCTGAAAAAACAGACAGGACCACCATGACAGAACCACCCACAGTCACAGTCAAGAAATTTCCATGCCCCTCTCTCCATAATAGAACAAGTAGACAGAAAATAAGGACCTAGACAATTGTAACATGAATGTCAAGGAAACTTACCTAATTAACATTTATAGAACTGTGAGATGATAGAAAATATGTATATTGGCTCTGCCTCTGGTTCCTGCGCTGAGCTCCTAAACCCCCTATATTTTCCTAAGTGATAAGAGCACTAGGAGCGTCTTTTGTTACAATGAAATGACTCTGGGTGGACTCCTGGGTGCAGCTTTTCACCAGAAACACCAAGCCATGATTAGAAGCTTGGGATCTTCAGCCCCAGCCCCACATCTACAGAGAGAGAAGAGGGGCTGGGAATGGAGTTAATGACTGGTCATGCATATGTGAGGAAATCTTAAAATCCCCATAGTTGGAGGTTTGGAGAGCTTCTAGGCTGGTGAACACAGCCACTCCAGGAGGGTGACACACCCCAACTCCATGGGGACAGAAGCTGCTGCACGGAGGCCTTCCCAGACATCATCCTATGTTTCCCTTCATCTGACTGTTCACCCACATCCCCTACCATATCCTTAATAAACTGGTAGATGTGTTTCCCTGACTTCTGTGAGCTGTTCCAGCAAATCAAAGCCAACAGGGGGACTGTTGGAACCTCCAATCTATAGCCAGTTGTTAGAAGCACAGGTACTAACCAGGACTTGCAACTGATGTCTAAAGTGTCTAGGGGGGGTGGAGGGCATCCAGGTAGATGGTGTCAGAGTGGAGGTAAATTATAGGACACCCAGCTGGTGTCAGAGATGCCCTGTTGGTGTTGGGAAAACCTCCACAGGTTTATGACCAGAAGTGTCAGAAGTGAAGTTCTGCGTGAACAGTAAGGGAGACACAGAGGAAAGCAGCACACGTAGGGGAGAACTGGATTCTTCCATACACTGGGGGAGGAAAACGGACTTTTTCCTTATAAGAACACTCCACTCAACAAGGGGATCATACCCAGTGTTTAAAAGCACACAGTACTTTACCAAGGGAAACCATATTCTCGGCCATCAAGCTAGTCTTGCTAAATTTTAAAAGAATTCACATCACAAAATATGTCTGTGACCATAATGGAATTATGATAGAAACCAGTAACAGAAAAATGTCTGGGAAATCCACAAATATTTGGGAAATAATGACCTCCTTGTGACTAACCCTGGGACAAAGAAGAAATTGGTAAAGAATTTGGGATGTATCCTGAACTGAATGAAAATGAAAATAGAACACTTCATAATTTGCCACCACAGCACGAGAAACCGAAAAACACCCCTGCAAAAGAGATAGCACTAGAACACCTATAAGTCTAAGGTATCTTTCTTTTTTTTTTGTTTGTTTGCTTGGGGGGCTGAACTGATCAGTGTGAACCTCCTGCTTATAATGGTACGTAAACTGGTAAGTGAGCTCATCCGGTCTGAGGCTGGCTTAGTCAGGTGAAGGCAGCATAGGGAAAGAAGGCAAGTTTCTTGAGATTATTTATAAATATCTGGTTATGATAAACCAGTTGAGAATGTTATAACTGAGAACACAGTCCACTGGGAATAGTTAGATGATGAAAGGCAATGTTTATAGATGAATTAAAAATAAATGGATATTCTAACAGAAGTAGAGAGTATAAAATGGAAACAACGAGGGTGATAATGCAGGAAGGGAATTACTGAGAACATGACTTCAAAGGTGGTACAATTACTGGAGATGATGACTTTGGGAGGTTAATGGGTAAGGAGAAAAGAAAAGGTCATTGAAAGTACCAGTCAGCTTCCTAGAAGCTTTTCTATGGTAAAACAAACAAACAAACAAACTCCTGCATTCTCATGGTCTTACAACAAACATTTTTTCTTCCTCATGTCGCATCTATCACTTCTTGCTTGGTTCTGTCGTGTAAGTCTGGGATTCGGGGTAAAACTTAAGTGTTTGTGGGATATACTATTCCAGCACCAGAGAGAAGAGAGGGTTAGGAGCAAACAAATCTTTTAAAGCTGACATTTACAATTAAAATATGACATTCTACTCACACCAAATCAGTCAAGCTATAAATTGGACAAGAAATGTAATCCCCCCAAAGAGAAGGGTTACCTAAGTCAAGAGGAGAAAGGCCTACTCTCACAAGACGGTGATAATTAGTTGGAAATGATATTACAATATATGACAGTACAGCTTCTACCAGAAATAATTCTCCCTTCTTTGTTCACACAAAATACACTTACCTTTGTCCCAAAAGAAAAACAAAACTACCCAAACACGACTTCAGTCCCATACGAGGGTGACGCAGTAGTCTTGTGAGACTCTTTTTGCTTGAGAGCCTCAAATGGAGTCCTTCCTCACTCAACACACTATGGTGGAACAGAGACAAACCCCAATAAACCCTCCCATTCAGAAAACAGGAGAAAGGAAGGACCCAGTAGTCCCTGGTCCACAGCAAAAAGGGGTAGGAATGAGGAATGATCCTTTCCTCAGCTCCTGCTTTTTTCCGGAGAACAGCTGTCTAGTCGCTTTTGCTCTGTGTTTCACTGTTCTTGACTTGAGCTAACTACATCAGCTAGAGTATTAGAAACTCTGCCTTCCTCACACATTTCCCCAGCTCCTTTCTTCCCATCGAACTGTACAGTCCCAAAGTTTATTGGCCACCGAGGAGATCACCATTTCTTTCTAATGCAAACCTGGCGCTCCATCAACAGCGGGCTATTTCTAAGTAGTACTTTATATGATTCCGAACAGCTACATTTTCCAGTAGCTACAACCATGTTTTCCAAGACATGCTGAACTCTTCAGATCCCCTTCCTGGTCTTTGAGCCAGGCCTGTGCTTCCTGTTCACTGAGCCACCTTGTCTACGAGGAGCAATTCCACGGGAGACACTAATCAACTGCAGGCTTCTTCAAAGGACATCAGGCCAGGTCCTTTGTTTAGACGTTGCCATGATTTTGCATTTAACTTGCTCTGCACCCTTAAAAGTATTTTTTCTTTTAAAGATCCATTTGTTTGTGACAGAGAGAGAGAATGAGAGGGAGGGGTGGAGGGAGAGGGAGAGACACTCTCAAGCAGACTCCGTCCTGAGCACAGAGCCCAATGCGGGGCTCAATCTCTCAATGCTGAGATCATGACCTGAGCCAAAACCATGAGTCAGATACCTACCTGATTGTGCCACCCAGGTACCTGGACTCTCAAAGTATTTCTTTTTTTTTATTTTTATTTTTTTTAAAGATTTTATTTATTTATTTGACAGGCAGAGATCACAAATAGGCAGAGAGGCAGGCAGAGAGAGAGGAAGGGAAGCAGGCTCCCTGCTGAGCAGAGATCTCGATGCGGGGCTTGATCCCAGGACCCTGGGATCATGACCTGAGCTGAAGGCAGAGGCTTTAACCAACCCACTGAGCCACCCAGGCACCCCAAGTATTTCTTAATGGTAAGTTAACCAACTGGAGATGAGGCACAGTTACATCCTTAAATCCTGCTTGCCAGTCAACTTGTTCATTTCTGATATCAGGTCTCTACTGTACTACTGTGTTAAATGCCACTGAGAACAAAGCAGCATGTTCGTATCTTTTGCTTTCCTGATCTCTGAACTGGTGGAGGTGATATGCAGGTGTGATAACATTTGCAAAGGAAACATTTGCCAAGATCTGGAGACATTTATGTCATCATTGTGGTGGTTCTACTGGTATCTAGTGGGTACAGGCCAGCGGTGCTGCTAAATATCTTCCAGGGCATGGTACAGCTTCACGCATTGGAGCATTATCTGACCCACAATGTCAACCGAACAGTACAACTTATACCACGTAAACACCAATAAAAAGAAAGCAGACATGTCATATTAATACCAGACAGATTTCAGAGAAAATAAAGTTACTAAATAAAAAGGGGGACAGTACATGGTGGTAAAACTTCAATCAAGGTGACTTAGCAATCTTGAGCGCATATGCACCAAACAACAGCTGCAAAATATGTGATGCAACAACTCACAGAAACTGACAAGAGAAACAGACACAGTCACAGTTACAGCCCGAGACTTCAGTACGTGTCTCTCAAGAACTGCTAGAGCGATGACAGGAAATCAGCAGGATACTGATGAATTTCACACCCCCACCAAGTCACAGGATCTCATCAGCTTTTTGCCAACACCACCCAAACACAGGAGATGACACACTGTTTTGAAGAACACATGCCAGGACAGATCATATTCTGGGTCATAAAACTCCCCTCAACAAATTTAGAAGAATGGAATCATAGACTGTGTTCACTGACCACAATGGAATCCAACTACAAATCAAAAACAGAAAGCTAACAGGAAAATCTCCAAACACTTGGACACTATAAACAACTTACCTTCCGATAATCCACAGGTCAAAGAGGGAGACTCAAGGGAAATACACAGGCTGAAAGAAAATGAAAATACAGCACGTCATAATCTGTGAGGTGTAACTAAAGCAGCACTGAGAGGGAAATTGGTAGTACTCAATGTTTACACTAGAAAAAGGGGAAAATAATCTACGAATAATCTAAATTGCAGTTAAGAAATCAGAGCGGAAAAAAAATAAACACAAACCAAGCAGAAGGAAGGAAATAATAAAGGCAAGAACAAAAATAAGTAAAATTGAAAACAGGAAAACAACAGAGAAATAAAGAGCTGGCTCACTAAAAAAAAAAAAAAAAAAAAAAAAATCAATAAAATCCACAATTCACTAGCAAAGCTACCAAAGAAAATAAAACACAAATTACTTGTAACAAATTAAACAGGGAATATTACCCCCGAGCCTGCAGACATCAAAAGGATAGTAAGGGATGAATACAAAACTCTACACACATATACTTGAAAACTTAGCTGAATTGCAACAATTCCTCTGCACGTACGCCCGACCACAAATCACCCATGCGAAATAGGTAATAGGAATACTTTGAATTGCAAAGTAAATTTGTAATCTCAGAATACCCTCCCAAAAAATAAATCTGCAGGCACAGTGAGTGGCGAGAGTTTAGTTAATATTGGTGCCTCGTCATCCATTTTGTGGGGCCAGGTGGCCCGTAGGGACCTTGAACTGACACTAGCTCCTCCCTTGAGCACATGCCCTAGATAACAGCCCACAGAGTCACAGGCAATCGTTGGTTCCAGATACAACTCTTCCAATCATCCCTATGACAAGCATTCTCTTGCACCTCCCAGGGACTTCCCTTTGGCCCCTTTAGATAAGACCCCTCCCCACCCCCAAAAGCTTACCAAAACCCTGCTGTGTTTGGTATGAATTGACCAATGTGGTCTTACCCCAGAACCCCAAAGCATTCCACTGAGGGACACTAATAAAGGCATGTGGCCTAGGTCCTGGCCTAAGGTCACTTCCTGCGCACTGCCCTAACCTCTTCACATGACCCCTACAGGTGTACAGAATAGCTCCCCCAGATCTGTGAGTAGCAAACTCACTCGCTTCACTTTCCGTTATAATCTGTTGCTGAACCACGGCTCACCATCTCACATCGAGGGCTCTACGAAACAAATGTTCATACAACCAACTCACAACAGCAACACTATACACAATTCTATCAAACTTACAAAGAATCAACACATTCTACACAATTTCTTTCAGAAAATAGAAGGGAAGGCAATACTTTTCCCAACTAAATTTACGAGGCCAGTATTAGCATGATACCAAACTACACAAAAATATTAAGGGGGAACAAAAGATAACTACCAACTAAATCCCAAATGAAGACGCAGAAATTCTTAGCAAAATATTAGCCGTAAAAAATCAACAATACAGAGGACTGTACACCATGACCAAACGGGTTTGAGGGACAGAGGGCAGTTTCAAATTCCAGTCAGCGTAATCCACCATGTTTGTTAACAGGCTGGAGAAGAAAAATCACAGATCCTGTCCATTGATACAGAAAAAGCATTTGACAAAATTCAATACCCATTTACAATATAAACTTTCAGAAAACTAGGAACAGACGGACATTTCCTCCACTCAGTAAAGAACTCCTACAAAAAACTTACAGCACACATCATACTTCATGGTGAAAGACTGGAGGCTTTGCTCCTGGAGACTGGGAACAAGGCAAGGATGTCTACTCTCCCCATTGATATTTGACGTGTTACTAGAAGTTCAAGCCAGTGAAGCAAGGGAAGAGGAATAAACAAAAATGAGGAGAAAAGGAGGATAAAATATTGTGCCCAATTGCGAAGCCATCATGGTTGTGGTAGGCTGAGTAACACCCCCACCCCAAAGGATGGGCGTGTCCTCATGCCTGTAACATGGGAGGGTGACCGTAAATGTCGTAAGGGAGATGCAGATGTGCTCTGCTGAAGATCGTGAGACGGGAGGTTATCCGGGATGGTCTGGTAACCGCAGAATGGTCCCGAGGGTCCGTATAAGAAGGACGCAGGTAGAGTTAGCCACGTAGAAGCTGGTGAAGTGATGGAAGCCAAGGGGCAGAGCTGAACAAGCCCTAAGATGCTAGCCTGCTCGCTTTTGAAGATGGAGGAAGGGGACCAAGAGGCAGAGGTTGTCAGCAGCCCCCGGATGTGGGAAGGGAAGGACAGAAATTCTGCCCTGCGACATCCAGAAGGAGCACAGTGCTCTGGTTCCATGAGGTAGAACGGGCCTCCAGGACTGTAAGAGAATAAACTTGTCAGTTTAAGTCATTCAGGTCATGGTCATTTGTCACAGCATCAACAGGAACGTGTCTGAAGTTGTATATGCTGAAAATCCAAAGGAATATACAAAAATGTCTAGAAAAAGTAAACTTTGCAAGGTGTTGAAATACGAAAGCATGCAAAAATCTTTGGCATTTCTGTATACTAGCAGTTTATACCTGGAAACTGAAATCAAAACTACAGTAGTACATGCACAATTGCTCAAGAAAGAAAAAGTAGAATACGAAGAGATGTTCCAGGGCAGGGTCCCCTGGATCTGAGAGATACCGGTCCCTGGGAAATGGCAGAGGGACCCAGGGCATTTGGTAATGCAGATTATCCCCTTGTCAGAAACTGCAGTTGGAATCTCGGTGACTATCTTACATCATTATATTTTCATTTACTTCACCGTGTGCTTGTTAACCTCCACACACTCGATTTTCAAGCACCCGACCACGGCCAACCCTTAACCATCTGGCCTTTCAAGTTATTTAAGACCCGAAAGGACTCTTCATATTTTGTACCCACTTTCTACCCGTCACTGCCTTATGTTCATTTTCATGTCACAGAAGTCGCAAAGCAACCCACTGATTTGTGTATCCCTTGGTGCAAACCGGGAAAAATGTAAACTAAACATATAATCTGGGTCACAGTGTGTGGAAGGAAAAATTGTATTTTAAGAAATGGGGGCAGGACTTCTAATACAATGTTGAACAAGAGTGGTGAGAGTGGGCATCCTTGTCGTGTTCCTGATCTCAACAGGAAGGCTGCAAGCTTTTTCCCATTGAGGATGATATTTGCTGTGGGTCTTTCATAGATAGATTTGATGAAGTTTAGGAATGTTCCCTCTATCCCTATACTTTGAAGCGTTTTAATCAGGAACGGATGCTGGATTTTGTCAAAAGCTTTTTCTGCATCAATTGAGAGGATCATGTGGTTCTTCTCTCTTCTCTAATTGATTTGTTCTATCACATTGATTGATTTGCGAATGTTGAACCATCCTTGTAACCCAGGGATGAATCCCACCTGGTCATGGTGGATAATCTTTTTAATGTGCTGTTGGATCCTGTTTGCTAGGATCTTGTTGAGAATCTTAGCATCCATATTCATCAGTGATATTGGTCTGAAATTCTCCTTTTTGGTAGGGTCTTTGCCTGGTTTGGGGATCAGGGTAATGCTGGCTTCATAAAAAGAGTCTGGAAGTTTTCCTTCTGCTTCAATTTTTTGAAACAGCTTCAGGAGAATACGCGTTATTTCTTCTTTGAAAGTTTGATAGAATTCCCCAGGGAATCCTTCAGGTCCTGGGCTCTTGTTTTGTGGGAGGTTTTTGATCACTGCTTCAATCTCGTTACTAGATATTGGTCTATTCAACAGTCAACAAAACAAAGAGGCAACCCACGGAATGGGAGAAGATATTTGCAAATGACAGTACAGACAAAAGGTTGATATCCAGGATCTATAAAGAACTCCTCAAACTCAACACACACAAAACAGACAATCATATTAAAAAATGGGCAGAAGATATGAACAGACACTTCTCCAATGAAGACATACAAATGGCTACCAGACACATGAAAAAATGTTCATCATCACTAGCCATCAGGGAGATTCAAATCAAAACCACATTGAGATACCACCTTACACCAGTTAGAATGACCAAAATTAGCAAGACAGGAAACAACGTGTGTTGGAGAGGATTGGAGAAAGGGGAACCCTCTTAACACTGTTGATGGGAATGCAAACTGGTGCAGCCACTTTGGAGAACATTGTGGAGATTCCTCAGGAAATTAAAAATAGAGCTTCCCTATGACCCTGCAATTGCACTACTGGGTATTTACCCCAAAGATACAGATGTAGTGAAAAGAAGGGCCATCTGTACCCCAATGTTTATAGCAGCAATGGCCACGGTCGCCAAACTGTGGAAAGAACCAAGATGCCCTTCGACAGATGAATGGATAAGGAAGATGTGGTCCATTTACACTATGGAGTATTATGCCTCCATCAGAAAGGACGAATACCCAACTTTTGTAGCAACATGGACAGGACTGGAAGAGATTATGCTGAGTGAAATAAGTCAAACAGAGTCAAGTATCATATGGTTTCACTTATTTGTGGAGCATAACAAATAATATAGAGGACAAGGGTAGATGGAGAGGAGAAGGGAGTTGAGGGACATTGGAAGGGGAGGTGAACCATGAGAGACTACGGACTCTGAAAAACAACCTGAGGGTTTTGAAGGGGCAGGGGGTGGGCGGTTGGGGGAACCAGGTGGTGGGTATTAGGGAGGGCACAGATTGCATGGAGCACTGGGTGTGGTGAAAAAACAATGAATACTGTTACGCTGAAAATAAATAAAAAATTTAATAAAAAAAAAAGAATACTGAATCAAATATGAGAAGTAGGGGGAAAAAAGCAAACCCATTACCCAAAAAACCCCCACAAAAACACAAAGTGTAATTGTCCTTTACAAAGGCAGTGTGTAGGGACAGTCATCGCTTGCCCCACTTCTCCCCGTTCCCACCCAGTCCCAGCCCAAGCAAAGGCAAGAGGGTGACCCACAGCTGACTGAGTCAAGTCCCTGTACCCAGGCTGAACAGGGTTTGCAAATGGAAATTATCTTCTGATGCAAATAAATATAAAAGCCACAAGCCTTTTAGCCAGTTTTGAAATTTTCATCCTCATCCAGGTAACTTAAATGTACTGGATGGCAAAGCCCCAAAGCAGCATTCCACAACTGATCTATAACCAGTCAACTCGGAATCATCTGGGTTGAGGTCCACCCTCTTTTGTCACTACCATGTGTTTCCCTCTCTCATTCTACCTACCTCAGCATTTACCCTTTTTTTTTGTTTTATTTTCTGTATTCCCCCTTGGTTTCTGCTCATTCTGTTCCCGTCTCCTGCCCCACTGTCTGTCGTCTGGATTCCTTCTCTCACACATGTTCCTTTTTTGTTGTTGTTTTTAAAGATTTTATTTATTTGAGAGATAGAGAGATCATGAGCCATGGGGGGGGCGGGGTCTGGAGGGAGGAGCAGGCTCCCCTCTGAGCAGGGAGCCTGATGCAGGGCTGGATCCCAGGACCCTGAGATCATGACCTGAGCCAAAGGCAGATGCTTAGAAGACTGAACCACCCAGGCGCTCCCCTTCTCTCACACCTGTTCCTCTGCACTCTGCAACTTGTTTCCCCTCTAGTTTCTACTTCTCCCCCCAATCTTTCTGATTATCCCCAGTTTCCATGCATTTCTGCCTTTCTTTGCCCATCTAGGCTCCTTTTATGCTGTTACATTCCTCTCTTCTTTCCGTTATAACCCCTGGGTCCCCACTCTCCAACACCTCCAGGCGGCTACACTTCCATTCTGGTCTGTTTCTCCCCCCACTTTCCCAGTCACCTGTTTCCTCTGTCTCAGCTACACCCTGTTCACAAGGTCAAGGCTGTAACTCTTTTGTCCTCTCCCCCTACCCTCTATCTGAATTGCCTCACCAACGCTGCCTCGGCTTCTACTCCTGAACCAGGGCCCCTCTCCCATGTCGTCCTCCTTCACCTCCTTGGAGATCGCGCTTTCCTCTTTTAAGGGCTTACTTAAGCAGAGGGACCCATATTGTTGCAGGGAACTTAGATTGACCCCGCCCCTCCCAAAGGAACTTCCTTGCAAAGCCTAGATACAAGGGCAGGTCAGGCCGGGTGAAGATATCCTATCAGAGGGGCACGCGTATATCCACTAGGGTAAATTGAAATTCAATTGGCTGCCCGTGTGTAACCTAGCACTTTTTTTGTGTGTGTGGCAGATCTAGCATGACTGCAGTTTTCTCTGTGTATTGCAATCTCATTGGCTACCTGCGTATAGCCCGGCTAAAAGTGCCTCTACAAAAGCTGGTTTGCGAGGCTAGTAGTCTCAGTCTCGCAGTCTCGACGGAGCAGTAAGAGCTGTCGGCAGGAGCTGTAAGAGTCGTCGGAGAGCGGCCACGTCCAGAGCAGCCTCCCTTTCGGGGGAGTGGCCTTGCCAGAGCAGCCTCCCTCCGGGGAATAAGAGCTGTCCCCTGCAGGAGTAGGAGCTGTGAGCTTCGTCGGGAGCGGTCTCGCTGAAGAAGCAAGAGCTGTGAGAGCTGTCAGCAAGAGCTGTCAGCTGTGGGAGTCGTCGAGAGCTGTGAGAAGCTGTCAGCGAGAGCTGTCAGCTGTAGGAATCATCGAGAGCAGTAAGAGCTGTAAGAGTCGAAGGGAGTGGTCTTGCCAGAGCAGCCTCCCTCCGGGGAGTGGCCTCGTCTGGGAAGCAGCCTCGTCCGGAGCGGCCTCGCCCGGAGCAGCGTCACGGGGAGCAGAGTCTGCGTCATCGGGGCTGTAGTCCTCATAGTCATCATTGCCTCTTCATCATCGGGAGCGGCCTCGTCCTCGGAGCCGCCTCGTCCAGAGTGGCCTCGTCTGGAGAGCGGCCTCATCCAGAGCGGCCTTGTCTGGAGCGGCCCCGTCGAGGTCGTCATTGTCATCTCTTCCTAAGAGACAGCCCTCACCAGTTGGTTTGATTTTCGATGCTTGGCGCGAAATAAAGCTTTGCTTGACTTTCGCTTTGCATCAGTCTCGTTCCTTTGATCAGGGACCCTAACACCTCTAACTTCTCTATGCTTTGTTTTGCACCTGCTTTCTCAGCTTATTCTCTGTCTCTTCGAAAGTACCTCACCCATCCTCTACGTTTTCAGTCGCAGTCGCAGTCTCTTTCTCCCCATTTCTCTCGGCCACACACTCAGCAGGTGTGGGGTGGGATGGAATAAGACGCCCGCCTCCTACAAGAGCGCACTATCCGGGGTTGGGAAGAACACTGAGTGTCACGAAGCAGGCCCAGGTCACCCACCGCACTGTGGGGTCAGGGACAGAGGGGACTAGGGAGGGGGGCCTGAGAAGCTGCTCAGAGGGGCGCTGTTCCAGAAGCGGGGTGAGTTCTCACGACTCCCAGGGCCCAGAGAAGGACGCGGCCTCTCTTCTCTCCGGAGGGGGCTGGGGGGACAGGGACCGCCACCCGGGCCACCCGGGCCCAGAAAGGGAGGCTGTGGGGCGCCCAGGGCGTAACTCCACCTCGAGGAAGGGGTCTCTACGGGGCGCGGGGCGGTCGACCGGGTCCGAAGAAGCTCCAACCGGGACACGGACGGGGAAGCCGGCGTCTGCGTGGACCCAACACCTAAGTGCCCAGAGCACCCGGCTGCTACTTTAAACCGAAAGGAACCCGCGCCCAACCTATCACGGCGACGTCTGCATCCACTTGGGGTACAGGGGCCGGCGCGGGGATTTTACGGCGCGTAGCGACCCCCACAGCCCGGCTATGGAGGAGAGGGAACCACGAGGAGCAGGTTTAAACGAGAAACACGGAAACTCACGCTCCGGGGCGGGACCTTTGCTCCGCGATATCCGCTTCCGGGTCTACAGGAACCTGCACGTGCGCAGTGAAGAGAGGGGCGGCGAGGGGCGGAGCCCACGTAGGAATAGTAGGGAGCGTGGTGAAGTCGGGGGCGGAGCCCCTGGTCGGGGCGGGGCCGGTCCAGGGGCGGGGCCTGGGCTTGGAGTCCCGCCTCTCTGCTCGCAGGTCTGCTTTCCTGGCTTGGAAACGTGTCTTCTGTGGCGATGCCTTGCGTCCCGCCTGTCTCCATTATGTTTCAAACAGTTTTAAGGTAAATGTTTAAAGTTGTGGAGGACATTTATGTTGAAAACTAAGATTCCTTTCTTTTTGGGGGCGTCTGGCTGGCCCAGTTGGTAGAGCATGAACTCTTCCTCTCAGGATTGTGAGTTCAAGCCCCAAGTTGGGTGTAGAGATTCTTAAACATGAAAAAAAAAAAATGCTTTCCTTTTCACAGTTGGAAACGTCTCAACAATTATAAATTATAAGAAGAGACTAGATAACAATTTTTAAAAAGTTATTAGGGTTTTTTTGTTTTGTTTTATTTTTAAAGTTAGAGGTCCTGGGGCGCCTGGGTGGCTCAGTGGGTTAAGCCTCTGCCTTCAGCTCGGGTCATGATCCCGACGTCCTGGGATCGAGGCCCATGTGGGAACCAGCTCCCCCCCCCCCACCTCTGCCTGCCTCTCTGCCTCCTTGTGATCTCCGTCTGTCAGATAAATAAATAAATTAATAAGGGGGGATGCCTGGGTGGCTCAGTTGGTTAAGCAGCTGCCTTCCGCTCAGGTGATGATCCCAGCGTCCTGGGATCGAGTCCCACATCCGGCTCCTTGCTTGGCAGGGAGCCTGCTTCTCCCTCTGCCTCTGCCTGCCACTCTGTCTGCTTGTGCTCGCTCTCGCTCCTCTCTCTCTCTCTGACAAATAAATAAATAAATAAATCTTTAAAAAAAAAAACAAAAAAAAGTTAGTGGTCCTTTGAGTGGAAGGTGATTCAATTACCATATGCCTTCTCCCACCACACCTCATATCCCAGGTCTTGTTCCTATGAAAGTCTTGGGAACTGAGCCCAGTGTACAGTTTGGCCTCCTGGGTGAATGGGAAATAGAAAAGGAAATGCCATTTTGTTGGGTGTCAGGTTAGCACTGCTTATTCTCAAGTGAGAGAAAGTTTCTCCTTATCAGAGAAATAAGCTGATGAGAATAAGTTTTTTTTTTTTATTAAAGTGAAGAAAGGCTTGTTATCTTCTGTGACCTAAGAAGAAAAGCTATATGTGAATTCTCATTCAGATTGGCCCTGTAGAGAGTACATTTAAATGTGAATGAACTGGGTATTACCTTAAAACCCTGTGTGTGCAGAAACCTACAGGAAGGTCTTTGTGTAACCCTGCAGGGACGGCTTAGTGAGGATTTAGTGCCCCTAAACTAGTAAACACAACGGAACTGAATTGTCCCAGACATAGTCTTTATTCCACATCAGCAGATGAGACTATATAATTAAAAATAAAAACAATTTTTCTCCTGACCCAGAAATCCTCTCCACAAAGGTGGCTGAGAAAAAGGGAAAAAAAGATTTTATTACTGAATAAGCATTAAACCAGATTTGGATGTGTATTACTGGCACACAGTTAAGAGATTGCAAAGACAGAAATCTTACCCTTTCATAGAACCCATGACAAACATGTCTTCCTAACGATGCTGAGGGCCGAGCACGAGCGGACACCTCCAAGCCCCGCCCCTCAGATGGGATACCTGTGACACTCCTCAGGCACTCCTCTCTGCCCTAGAACAAAGGAAAGGGAAAAACAAATGGTTAACTGATAGAGATCACAGTCCTGCAGGGACAGGAGTCCCCGTCAGTTTGCAGCTGTCTGAAGGATTTACAAGAAAAAAGCAATAGAAACCTATAGACTCAATTTCCTGGAGCCCTAACGTCACCCGCCCATCCACAGGATAGAAAATCTTGCATCATCAGTCACTCCTTACAACCCCAGTGCAGCTCTTTCTGCCTGCAGGTTCTGTCCCCGTGCTTTAATAAAACCACCTTTTTGCACCAAAGACATCTCAAGGATTTTTTTTCCTGGCTGTCGGCTCTGAACCCCACTACTTCAAATCACATCACTAATAATAATTAGTACCCAAGTAAGAGGACTGGACAGCACCGTCTATTACACACAGACCTTCCTAACTTTACGTGGTAATTGGGGTGGCCAGTACAAAACGGAAGAGGAAAGTAATCTACACATAGATGAAGACAATCGTAGGCAGTAGCTGAGAATAAGGCAAAGCTACATCAAATTGGGTACTTGCAACATCCAGCCTCGTCAGCCGGAGAAGCCCCGTGGAGACAGCCAGGCTGGAGTCCTGACTGAGAGGCCTGGGCGGAGAGTCCTCCCCTCTGCTCAGACTTCCAACCGACCGTCCCCCTAAGGGCCATATTTATAGGGCAAAATAACAGGGTTTGAAACTAAACATTTGTTCACCTACATGCAGTTTGGAGAGAGCTGCATTTCCGTGTTATCATGTTTCTGTATTTTCGAGGAGCCTGGGCCGAGTGTGTCTGCCTCCCCTCCCAGATTCCATGGGGGGCGGGGAAAGCCTGGAGCAGGAGAGGGGATGCACGAGCCTCACAACCAACCTTCCTTAGCCCGCATGTGTACCTGCAGGTCCAAGGGGTGGCTTATGCAGAACAAATCACAAAAACATCTGTCCACACAGAATAGTCTTTTAAAAGATACATTTCAAAGAGACTGAGAACGTACTTACACTTGCACGTCTTCTAAGGTAAATGTTCTGACCAAAAAAAAAATAAAAGAGGAAGGAAGGGTCATCTTTAACCTTGTTTTCGACAGGAGGAATTAAGCCTCTTACTTTTAATTTATATTTGTTCTTACAACACACACAAAGAACATCCATCAAAGATGACCTTAAATTTGGCCCAAAGAAAAATTGAGCTAATATGAGCTGAATATTTACATTATACTATAATATTTATATATTAAGTATAGATCATATATATATTTAGCATATGTATCAACCTTAATAGCCAGTTATTTTATCCTGAAATGGGTTTATTTAGGAATAGCAAAAGAATTGCTATTTGGGACATGCATGCAATGGCAAACCATAGGTGATGTGGGAAACAAAAGCAGAAGAAAAATTATTAAGTTTCCTTACTACCTACAGCCCATTGACTAGTCCTTGAAACAGAGTATCATTCCTCTAGGGGCTCAACTGCCTCAGTGTTGACACTTTGCCTAGGACAAAAGGCAATCCTAGCCCAACCTTGCCCCAGGATTCCGTAAGCCCACTTTCTTTAACATATAAAAATTGTTTCGGAAACTTCCTTTATCTCTAAACCTCCCCCTCCCCCCAAGATATGTGTTGCCAATCATCCCCCAAGCATATGGCCCACTGATACATTCCTGAAGGGTCTCATGACTCAGGTTTTAGGAGATGGTAATAAATGACCTTTTCCCAACAACAGCTAGCCCCCTCAAAGTCCTGGAAAACTTGTTTCCAAAATTCATTAGAGACTTACCCTATCCCTAACCCTCTCCCAATTTGAAAGTATATAATGGGTCACTCCTCATGACCCCAGGGCAACTTCTTTCTGCCCAAGCGTCCTGTCCCCATGCTTTAATAAAATCACCTTTTGTACCAAGAACGTCTCAAGAATTCTTTCTTGGCCATCAGCTTCAAAACCTAACGTTTTTCCTGCATCAGTAGGCAAGTCCAGAGATAAAAGGAGAGGAATGTAATGCACAGAGAAAAGGAGGAAGTGGAGAGGGGTTCCTAACTAAATGCTGATCTATAATCTTTTGAGCTTTTACAAGATGGACAAAAATTATACAATCCTGTAAAACCTCTTCATTCTCTAGAGCACTTTCTTCCCTGTGGAGATTGTTGGTTTGGGGCAGCTGTCCTAAACTGTGCTCAAATAAAACCTTCTTTTAGAGATTCTAAAATGTTTATTCATTTTGCATCAACACACAATATAGGATATTTTGTAATAAGACAGATAATGTTTATCATCTGTCAAATTATAGTATATGGAAAACTGTGCTTTCAGAAATATTTAAATATTGAAACCCTAAAAGATAGTCACTATTTGTTTTGATAACTAGTTTTTCTACATGAAAAATTAAGAAAATTCTTGTTCAAGTTTCTGGTATTTATTTAATGAAGAAGCATCTAAAGGAAGTAAGTTAGTTGCAAACTTACATATTAAAACTTCACTGGACATTTTATGTCCTACAGGTCCAAATCAAGAATTTAAAAAAAGATACAGTGTGAATCCAGCAAAAGGCAGAAATGAGAATTATATGGAATATAATGAGGTATAGAAAAACACATAAAATACATAAATGTAATCTTACCAAAATTGTTATAATAGGTAGATCTTTTGAAATAGTCATTTTAAGCTGTGCAGACACATGAACAATACTAATTACAGTAAATAAGATTATTGATAGATTTTTAAAACCTGTAGGAATTACTTCAAACTTTATCTTAACTTGAAAATTGAGAATTATTTCCATAAATACAGATTACTAAAACAGACTTAAAAAGAATTAGAAATCGGAAAAACGTAAATTACTTGAAAACTTTGAAATATTCAACAAGCCTGTGATCGCCTTACAGGGGACTTTCCCACTTTTTTGAGGTATTCGCAGTTCTCATTCACAGACTTTTTTCAGTACAGCAGAAAACACAAAAGTATGTAGTATTGCTAGTATATCCCTCATAGTAAGACATCAAAAAGAAAGCAGTTTGACGCAAAAATGAATCATTAAAATATACAATATGACTGCATAGGTTTTACTCCAGGCATGCCTGTATTTTAGTATTTCGTGGTGTTATACACCTTGCTGTGATAAGATTACATTTCTCCCTTATGATTACATCTTCAGGAAAGGACTTCAAGCATTTCAAGCTCTATTATGTTTAAAATAGGAATGTATGCTCAGCACATAGGATGAGAAGGAAAGTTAATCTGACCCACAGTTCTCACCTACAATGAATACGGAACTTTATGCTAATGGCTGAATGTTAGAGGCATTTCTGTTAATAAAATAAAGAATTGAGAAATGATCCCTGTATATCGCCACTTCTACCTCAAGAATATACTGGAATTTGTAGCCACATACAGCCGCTGGGTCAGAAGTACAGGAGGCCCAGGACTTGGAATTGGCATCTAAAGTGGACGCGTTAGGAGACTGAGTCCTTAGTGCCTGGGTCTGTGCTAATTCCAAGCAGTTGGTTTCAGAATCAAATGATAGGACCCCCAGTTGGTGTCTGGAGAGCTGGAGAATTGGTTGGTGCAGAGAAAACCCCTCATATTTGGCCTCAGAAGTGTTGTGTGTGGAATCATCACCCTATCGTTGATGATTACAAGTGATCTTCTGTACATTGGCAGCTAACTCTACTTGAAGAGAGGGACCTGGCTTGCTCAGTTGGTAGAACATGCAACTTGATCTTGGGGTCATGATTTCAAGCCCCGTGTTAGGCTTAGGGATTACTTTAAAAAACAAATGGACAGGGGCACCTGGGTGGCTCAGTGGGTTAAGCCTCTGCCTTTGGCTCAGGTCATGACCTCAGGGTCCTTGGATCGAGCCCCGCGTCAGGCTCTCCGCTCAGCAGGGAGCTTGCTTCCCTTTCTCTCTGCCTGCCTCTCTGCCTACTTGTGATCTCTGTCAAATGAATAAGTAAAATCCTTAAAAAACAAACAAACACAAGAGGAAGTAGAAATGGTGCCAAGGGAATTTTCTTTTCTTTCTTTCTTTTTTTTTTTTTGCCAAGGGAATTTTCTGATGGCTTGTTCACTTGCATTCATGACTTTGTCTTTGACATGTGGAACAACCAGAAGATCCCCTAGGAAAGGAAGACTTGGTGATCCAAGGGCTCTTGAGGGCACCTGGGTGGCTGGGCTGGTTAAGCATCTGTCTTCAACTCAGGTCACGATCCTGGGGTCCTGGGATTGCGTCTCGCATCAGGCTCCCTGGTTAGCAGGGAGTCTGCTTTTCCCTCTGCTTCTGCCCTCCCCACTGCTCGTGCTTGCTCACTCTCTCTCTAAAAAAAATCTTAAAAAAAAAAAAAAGAAAAATGCTTGAAACAGGGTTTATTTTTTTCATTTATTTTTTTATTTCACAGAGAGTGAGACAGCACTAGCCCAAGCCACCCAGGGACCCCCGAAATGCAGGTTTTAACAACAAAATCAACAAAAACTATAAATTCATTTACCAAATTTTAAGTCCTCTGCACCCTTTATTTGCATCTGGGCTTCTGGAAATTAACAGGTAGGAGCTCCCCCGCCGCAGCCCCATTCTCCTCTAAGCAGTTCTGAGAAAGAACGTGAGGATGAGGCAAAGAGGAGGGGTGAGAGACCCCAATTCCCGAAGAGGCTATTTTAGAGGGAAGCTGGACTGAAATTCTCTATTAGACCCTGCAAGACCCCAGCTAGACAGAGGAGAAATGATCTCATATATTTACAGCCACCTGAGGTGCAAAATTGGTGCCAAAAACACAAAGTGGGAAAAGGACGGTCCCTTCAGTACATGGTGCTGGGGAAAGCGATCTCCACCCACACACAGAAGTTGAAAGTGGACCTTTATCTCCCATCATACATAAAATCAACTATAAAAAAAGTATCAAAAACTTAAAGTCTAAGACTTGAATCTGTAAAACTCCTAGAGAAAACTGAAAAAGTTTCTTGACATTGGCCTGTGGAATGGTTTTTGAATTTGACACCAAAAGCACAGAGGGGGGAAACAAGCTAAAACAGACAAGTGTGACCACATCAAACTACAATGTTTCTGCGCAGGGGCGCCTGGCTCAGTCATTGAAGTGTCTGCCTTCAGCTCAGGCCATGATCCCAGGGTCCTCGGATCAAGCCCCATGTCGGGTTCCCTGCTCAGTGGGGAGTCTGCTTCTCCCTCTCCCTATCTGTGCTTTCTCTTTCATGTTCTAATAAATAAAATTTTTAAAACTTCTAATTTTTTAAAGATTTTATTTATTTATTTGACAGAGGGAGAAGCAGGCTCTCTTCTCCCTCAGGCAGAGGGAGAAGCAGGCTCTCCACCAAGCAGAGAGCCCGATGCGGGGCTTGATCCCAGGACCTTAGGATCGTGACCTGAGCCGAAGGCAGCTGCTTAACCCACTGAGCCGCCCAGGCGCCCCTAAAAAATTCTTTTAAAAAAGCTTATGCACAGCAGAAGAATCCACCAAGAGTGAAAATGCTATCTATAGAATGGGAGAAAATATCTGAAAACTATGTAACTGATAGGGTGTTAATATTCAAAGGATACAACCCACAGAGGGGAACTTCCTCGGCTCACTGAAGAACAGTTACAAAACCTTCCTATACAGCAAACATGACTCTTTCCCCGCCAGAGTCTGGGGATAAGGCAATGGTATCCTCTGTCACCACTGCTAGTCAACATACTGTAAGATGATAGCCCATGAAATTAAGCACAGGAAGTGATGGAGGCCAGAAAGGAAGGCGTTGTTTACAGTTTACCCATGGACAGAAGGTACTGTATTTGCAGTCCCCCCCCCACCCCCCCACCCCCCCAGGATAGGCACAGCCTCATCCCGATAACCTGCCAGGGTTCCATTCTACGTCAAAAGGGAGTTCGCAAATGTGTCCTAGTTAAGGATCTTGAGATGGGAGATGACCCTGGATTATGTGATAGATGTGATGTGATTGGGAGGGTGTGAGAAGAAGGATGCCAGTGGAGTTGGAGACAGAGAAGTTGTTGCTCTGAATCAGGATGGACAGTACCAAGATGCCACCTTGGAGGCAGTGGGCCACGAGGCAAAGCATATACGCAGTCTCCGGAACGTGGAAAGCGCAAGGACACCTACTCCTCGTGCAGTATCAAGGTTAACAGTGCTGTGAATCCACTTTTGATTGTCTTACGCTGAGTAGTGTAGGAGAATAAACTTTATTGTTTCAGTGCATTTAGCTTGCGGTAATTTCTTACAGCCGCATTAGGAAACTAATGAAGTAGTATACACAGAAAAGCCCAAGGAACCTACAAATCTCTAAAGCAAGTGAGATTAGTAAATTGTTTAAGTTTGTTTTTGGTTCTAGTAATCTCTACACCCAATATGGGGCTTGAACTCATGACCCAAAGATCGAGCATTGCACATTCTTCTGACTGAGCCAGCCAGGTGCCCTGGGAGATGAGTAAATTTCAAGGACACAAGATCAACATTTTACTAGATCTATCTTGGGGCGCCTGGGTGGCTCAGTCGGTTAAATGTCTGACTCTTGATTTTGGCTCAGGTCACAATCTCAGGGTCGTGAGATCGAGCTCCGTGCTCAGCGTAGAGTGTTGCTGAGATTCTCTTTCTTCCCCTCTTTTTGCCCCTCCTTGCACTCATTCTCTCTCGAAATAAATAAATATGTTTTTAAAAAATCTATCTTACCTCAAATGCAGTAGCAATCAACACATGGAAACTGAAATAAAAAATACAATATGTATGACTGCTCGAAAAGGAAAAAGTACAAACATGTTAATTTAACAAAACACTGATAGGATTTTGATCCCAAAAAACTATAAAAGATCACACAAACAGACATACCACAGCCATTTATTGGAAGATACAATATAGAAACGATGTCAAATGACTGTAAATTGATACACAGGTTTAACGGAATTTCTATCAAGATATTTTGTAGATACAAACAAGATTATTCTAAAAGTTATAAGGAAAGGCAAAGGAACTAGAATAGCTAAAACATCTGAAAAGGAAGAATACAGTGGTTGCAATCACTCATTCTATATTTCTAATACAGTGAAACATAATCAAGACCACATTATATTTGTGGAGTAAGAGACACACAGATCAATGGAAAAGAAGAGAGGACCCATAAATGGTCCAACGCAAGTACTTCCAACTGAGCTTGGACAAAGGTACCGAGGAAAGTGAATGAAGAGAGGGTTTAAAAAAAAAGGGGGGGAGAAATGATGCTGGACCAGTTGATTTCCATACCCCCCCAAAAAAACTTCACACCTGTACAAATATTAGCTCAAAAATGATCACAGCTTTAAATGTGAAGTGTAAAACAATACTTTAAACTAGAAACGATTTAGAAAAGAAACCACAGTATATATCTTCAGGCTCTAGATACCTTTGCTATATCTCTATGTATCTTTTTTTCCATCTAGAGTTTTACCACATTTTGGCTTTAACTTATTCTGTGGTATGCTTTAAGTATTTAAAAAAAATTCATTCTGCAGTATGTACTATCTCAGGTTAAATTTAGAGAACTTGAGACTTAGTTATTTTATTCCTTGTAAGAATTCTCTGATGTGGATTCTGTTGTGAAAGTCATGGAAGAAATATAAAAATATTCATTACATTTGTAAGACTTCTTCCTATTATGAATTATTTTGTTCTATGATGAACTGGTGAACCCCAAGGACACACTGTTGCTTTAAAGGCCTTTAGATGTTCAGTAAATCCGCAGGTTTCTCTCTGGTATAAATACGGTCAGGACATCAAAGGCATGGATGTTGGACAGAAAGCCTTGAGATTCATTGTACATGCAAGGGTGCTCTCTGGTATGAGGCCTGCGATGTTCTGTAGTTTCGATCCACAGGCAAAAGCCTTAGGTGCATGTTACCTTAATGTGGCTTCATCAGAGATGGGTATCGCGATGTCTAGGGAGCTGGGAAGCCTGTGTAAGTCCTCTGCGCCATACGCTGCATTTCTGTGACTTCTCTTTCGTGTGGACTCTCTAAGGCCAATTCAAGCTTGAACTGACCATAAAGGCTTTGTCACACTCACTACCTTTGTTAACTCCCCAGTATGAATTCTCTGATGACTCACAAGGCTCGAATTTTGGCTGAAGACCTTCCCACACACATTACATTTATATGGTTTCTCTCCAGTATGAATCATCTGATGTCTAGTGAGGTTTGAGCGCTGAATAAAAGATCGGCCACACTGGGTACATGTGTATGGTTTCTCGCCAGTATGAATTCTCCGATGACTAGGAAGGCTCGAACTCTGACTGAAGACCTTGCCGCATTCATTACATTTGTAAGGTTTCTCTCTAGTATGGATTACCTGGTGGTAAGTAAGGCTTGAGTACATACTAAAGGCTCTGCCACACTCGCTACACTGGTAAGGCTTCTCTCCGGAATGAATCCTGCGATGACGTGCGAGGTGTGAGTCGTAACTGAAGACCTTCCCGCATTCGTCACACTTGTAATGTTTCTCCCCTGTGTGGATTATTTGATGTCTAGTGAGATGCGAGCTCTGATTAAAGGCTTTGCCACACTCGGTGCATTTGTAAGGCTTCACACCGGTATGGATTACCTGGTGGTTAGTGAGTTGTGAGCTATACGTAAAGGCTTTGCCACACTCATTACATTTGTAAGGTTTCTCCCCAGTATGAATTCTGCGATGGCTCGCAAGGCCTGAACTCTGACTGAAGACCTTACAACATTCGTTGCACTTGTAAGGTTTCTCTCCAGTATGGATTACCTGATGGTTAGTAAGGCTTGAACACTCACTAAAGGCTTTGCCACACTCATTGCAGTGGTAAGGTTTCTCTCCAGTGTGAATTCTGTGATGACGTACAAGGTGTGAATTGCGACTGAAGACCTTGCCACACTCAGTGCATTTGTAAGGTTTCTCTCCGGTGTGAATTCTTCGATGACATGCGAGGTGGGAGTTGTGACTGAAGACCTTCCCACATACGTCACATTTATATGGTTTCTCTCCTGGACGGATGACCTGACGTCTAGTGAGGTGTGAACCGGGATTAACTGCTTTGTCACACTCACTATGTTTGTAAGGTTCTTCCCTAATGTGTGCTTTCTGGTCTTGTCTGAGTAATGAAGAATGCAAGATATCACGCCCGTGTTCACTAGAAATGTTGGTGCGGACACTAGGAAGAGTTGTGGGACGCAGTGAAACCGAAGAACCATTGTTGACAGAATTCTCAACTTGGTAACATTCAAAAATTTTCCCTTCGGTCTGAAGAATCTGCACCCCAGCCAGATGTGACTGAAAGCTTAGTCCAAACCTGGTTTCAGTTGGCTTATTTCCTGCCTCTCTTCTACCATAGTGAGCCTTTCCACCAATGAGATTTTTGTTAAGGGTCACAAGCATGGCTTTGTAATTTCTTTCACCGTCTCTCCACTGATACTCAAAGTCATGAATATTTTTCTGGACTGCTCTAAAGGCATAATCTTCGGTGTCACAGCTTTTATGTCTTTCCAGTTTAACTCTCTGCAGTAGTTCCCCTGTATGACTGTTCTCTTTGGGTGGTAATTCCTTGATCATACATTTGGGAGAGATGGCTACAAGATATAAAGAACCATAGGTTTCCCATTAATTCTAGAAAAATTTCATACTGAAAAACAAATTACACCAAAAGTACTACATATTTTGATCAGTTATGAAGAGGAACCATGATCTTCAATTTTTTAGGAACACAAAAGGAATAGGATTAAGATAAAAAGGTACTTACATGGAATTCAAATTACTTTTAGAGAAGACTACTTTAAATAATCAATGGCAAAAAAGAAAACAGAAAAAGAAAAATCAGTGTGCAAATTTATGTTAGCCCTGACAGAAGGGGTATCATGGCCCCCAATCACATACCACTTCACAGAAAATATATAGCTGTTTCCTATCTGAAGAGAGAAAAAATACCATACATACTTACTGCATATTTATTGGGTATTAATGCTAAACTATAATATGATATACTCTAATGCTAAATAATCCAGAAGAAACTTATCTGATGAGTAATCTAGTCAACGGCAATTTGGAGTTAGAAAACCAGAGCAGCACTGGGGAAATGAGGAAGAATTCAATCGAAGTTATAAAAATATTTTTCTGAATACTGGTTATAAAATTATATTCATTGGGAATGGCCATTTTGCAATACTGACCAGTGGAGTAAATCACTTATGAGGCATTATATATTTGGAAAAATAAATCACGACAATTGACAATTCATAAAACATTCTAGTAACGCACAATGAAACCAGGACAGAAATAATAAATAACCACAATTGCACAAAATTACAGTTTGTGGAATTCTTAACAACTCTCTCTCAAAAAAAGCAAGGGCTTCTATTCTAGAACTAGCACATAATACGAGAACGGGAATTTGTGTTAAGACCACTCTTTTTTGAAGTCTCAAGTCAGAGAAATACTTAACATTATAAAGAATAATAATTGGGGCGCCTGGTTGGCTCAGTCGTTAAGTGTCTGCCTTCAGCTCAGGTCATGATCCCAGGGTCCTGGGAGCCCCATGTGGGGCTGCCTGCTCGGCAGGAGGCCTGCTTCTCTCTCTCCCACTCCCCCTCGGCTTGTGTTCCCTCTCTCGCCTGTATCTCACCCTGTCAAATAAATAAACAAAATCTTATAAAAGAATAATAATTGGAGAAAGAAGTCAGAGATGACAATTATGATTTTTTTAAAAGATTTTATTTATTTATTTGACAGGCAGAGACCACAAGTAGGCAGAGAGACAGGCAGAGAGAGGAAGAGGCAGGCTCCCTGCTGAGCAGAGAGCCCGATACGGGCTCGATTCCAGAATCCTGGGATCATGACCTGAGCCGAAGGCAGAGGCTTTAACGCACTGAGCCACCCAGGCGCCCCACAATTATGACTTTTTTTAAAGTAATCTCTGTACCCAACATGGGGCTCGAACTCATGACCCGGAGATCAAGAGTCAAAGGTTCCACCGACTGAGCCAGCCCGGCACCCCATAAATCACAACTGTGACTTTATCGAACAGCCAAGCAACAGAGCAATTCCCTATCTACACAGTGTTCTTTAATTTTCTAGGTCATTGGCCACACAGTATATGCAATAAAGAGCTTGTGCATGAAAACCTTCTTAACTAAGGCCAGATCAAACACTGTCTGAACAAAATTGCAGAATAAAAACCTACAAAATGTAAGGCAGGCTGCATGGTCTGAAAGTCTGCGTCCACCCCAGTATGATGCTGTCGG
The DNA here is from genome assembly GCF_963455335.1 of Martes martes. Classification (NCBI taxonomy): domain Eukaryota; kingdom Metazoa; phylum Chordata; class Mammalia; order Carnivora; family Mustelidae; genus Martes; species Martes martes. Next base: position 53,828,699 of record NC_137905.1, on the reverse strand, counting down.
AGGAGGGGGTCTCGGGCAGGTCACGAGGGTGGAGAACCAGGAACGGGATTAGAGGTGCCAGGAGAAGAGGTCTGAGTACTTGCTGCCCCTCACTCTTGCCCTCACTCAAAAACACAGCAAGAATACCGTGTTCTAAACTAGAGAGAGCGCGTGCCATCAGGAACTGAACTAATCAGCACTAAGATTTTGGACTTGCCAGCCTCCAGCACTGTGAGAAGTAAATTTCTGTCACGTAAGCCACCTGGTTTATGGTACTTGGGATGGGAGGCTGAGCCAAGACATAAGCAAAAGGCCAACTGATTAAAATCGTGATGGAAGGTTGCTGTATCTTACTAAGCAAAAGAATTTCTGAGACTTTACTATAAAACATGTAATATTCTAAACCTTCTAATGGTGCTGACATGGTTAAAAGCCTTGAAATAAGGGGCGCCTGGGTGGCTCAGTCAGTTAAGTGTCTGTCTTCGGGGCGGGTCATGATCCTGGGGTCCTAGGATTGAGTCCCACGTCTTTGTGAGGCTCCCTGCGGGGAGTCCGCCTCTCCCTCTCCCTTTGCCCCTCCCGCCACTCATGTGCATG